>NW_020653415.1:1395844-1440319 GCF_003589595.1 Hyposmocoma kahamanoa
GCGGTAATATATACTAAAATGCTTTGGTATGATTTTCGATCTTTTTGGTCTTTGTTCGTTATGTTCTACTGAGAAGAGCGATAATGAAAATAAATATTTATGGGTACACAAAAAACCGCGTCATCAAAAGTTCAGTTTAAAGCAGATGCAGAATTGAAATGTGCCTAGAAAAACTGAAAATGTCAAATATTACTTTTAATTTAAAATAACATTTTTTTTTACTCTTTGAATTTATACATCTTCTTCTCTTTAGTCTTCTATTATTTCCTCGCATTGTTTGCGAAAATCACTATACAAGGCTCGGCCGGAACGGGGATTACTTGACTCGTATTAATACAAGGCAATTGTAACTCATACTTGTCCAGCAATCCTTTACTTCCCGGCCTCTGCAACAATGTACTATTATATTTTTCACAGAAAAACAGAACTCAACCATAAAAGTCGTTGACCTCGTATCTGAGAGTACAAATTTTGGACCTCACGAAAGCGTCTTTAACGTTACTAAGGATGTAAAAGAATCAGGTAACAAATACAGAAATGTAATCCAGGCACTGATTGAAAAATCAAACAGGCATACATGCAAAAAGGCGCCACATCGTATTGCTTCTTTTATGTAATTTTTTTTTATTCTAACACACATGTGAACTATTTTCAGCTTGTCAAATTTCAAATCAAGACACAGAATTGGTTCGTTATCTCATTCTATCCTACGGTGCTATATGCGACGTTGTGAGACAGATAAACGATTCCAATGCAATCGTTCTGAATCTACTGCTTTTATCTTTCTTCCTACACTTAGTAGTTAATCCTTACTACTTAATCTCTTTTTGGGGTAAGTCGCAATTTTGATATCTATGATAAAATAGCAGAAACCAACATCCAATGTCTAAGTAGTTAACTCTACGTGACCCCAAGTTTCTGTCCATGCTAGCATCACGAGCAGCATTCTCTCTTCACCACTTTTATAGCAAGTTTCCATTGCCACCTGGCACATCACCTTGTTATTGTGTGATCTATACCGAAAAACTAAAATTCAATTATTTCCGTATTTTTGTGATTGGAAAGCATAGGTACCTACATTAACTTATTAAGCATTTTATCAACAGCTAGCACGAAACATTGGGAAGCGAGTGCCATGCTCCAGATATTTATGTTTTCGTTCCATACTCTCAACATGATGATCATTATTGAACCTGCACACAGGAGTACTGAAGAGGTACAGTACCATTTTAATCACGCCGCCGACGGTGCAGTCGCTTAATTCTAATGAAGCTATTTGGATAGGCCGGTAGCCAAAATAAATCATAAAACATATCAATTTATTCTGCTCAAAAAAGTTTGCAAATAATATTTTCGTTTGTAACAGATGGAAGCTACCCAAGCTCTATTAGGCCAACTGACACGCAGAGTCACGAACCCAAGTGAACCTCTTTTTCATGAACTGGACCTATTTTACAAGCAGATCGTCCTCAACCCTGTTTCTTTTACGCCGATGGGAATTTGCTCTCTTACACGACCCATTATTACCACGGTAATTTTGTGTTTATAAATACGTAGTAAAGATGTCAGACATAACTTTCCTGATTTCGTACTATTGACCAAGCAGAAGGAAACCTACAAGAATGGCTTACTATTGGAATATAGCTGAGTGTACAAACTTCATGCGTTTTTCACGGATGGCGCTGACGGCAAAAAGCCTTTAAATTAAACCCAAAACAAGGATAATTACCAAAAGCATAGAAAAATTCGTAATCTGCAGACTGGGTCTGTAGCTCAATTAATTAAAAGCTGTGACCTCGGCATAGAAACAAACATTATCTCGACTCCAGTCAAATCGACGGAATTTTTCTGTGTCATTGTCGATCTTTGTGTCAATAATTATAAGAATATTGATTAAAACGTATTTATTTTCAGATTTTTGGCGCTGTTACCACATACATAGTGATAATTTTACAATTTAAGGCATTAGATAAACAAAGTTGGTAGATTAATACTAACTTGTTACGTTAGCATCTTACAACAGTATATTATGAGCTGCATTATTAGATTGTTATCAATAAGAAAATAATGTAAAATAAGTTACACACTTTTTTTATTTCATTCTTACAACGCTATGACTTATCGTGTATTAAAATTATCTACTACTGTTATAATCTTCTAACATTTGTTCCACCTTAACGGCATTTGAAGAAATTTCTTCAGGGGTTAATTTAAAACTATTCAAACCCAACGCTCCCAAATACATATCATCTTCAAATTCTCCACTTCTTGAAGTCGTACCACTATCATCAGCTTTATTCTCTACCCCTGGATCACCTATATACTCATAAAAATCATCAGATATATCTACTTGAAATTCGTCCGTATCTGTTTCAAAAGTTGTTGTACTTAAATATCCTTCATCTTCATTAGTATCCTCCAAATATGTTTCTTCTTCGTTCTTTATATTATCATTACTTTTGTAACTAGTACTAACATCCCTTTTGAAAACCGTTACATCATTCCTTTCAAGTACTTCCGGTTTTTCATTAAGTACTTCTATAAAATGTTGAAAGAGTTTTGGTATATTTTTAAATACAGTGTCATATTTGTCTCTAACGTTTCTTGTTTTATGTAATGCACCTGCAAATCAATTTAACATAAAGTTTCGAGAGTTCACAAAAGTAATAAATAAACATACATACATACATATACTTCATGGCCTTCCACATGATACGATCTGGATACACATCTTTCGCCTCATCAACACGCATCGGTGCTTTCATACATGTTCACCGGTTACGTATAATCTTAACCTAGCCTTTCTTTAAGACGTCTTCAATTTGATCGTGGTAAGTTTACCTTGGTCGGCCTTTACCAACTTGCCGGCCCATTCTCGCCTGTTTCATCAGTCATGGGAATGCAGTTGGATATGAAATTGATATTGGTCGTGTTAAGTTATAGAATAAACTTGTTTATGATTTATATAATTTATAATTTACAGAAACTAAATTACAGAAAATTGTCTTCCTCAATGAACTTTGACCTTTTGCATCAACACAAATGCCCTCTCAATAAAGTAATAATCAAACCATATACAGGGTGTAATCTAACGATTACACTTAACAGTGTGCTCAGGCGGTTATTCAGTAATTATTTTTAAATAGCAGTACAACTTGTTGTAAAAGAGTTCGTCCAGGGAAGCACTCTGCCACCTTACCTATTTCTGCCGCTCAGCGGTAATGTTAGCATTACTGCGTTCCGATATTGAAGAATAAGGGTGCTGGTGAAATTACAGGCACATGGGACTTGTCAACTTATGTCTCAGGGTGACGAGCGCAGTGACAGTGCTCCTCAGATCTTTGCGATTTAAAGCTCTGATTGGCGCTGCAACTGTTATGGACAGGCGTATAAGTTACCATCAAGCGCACGACTCGTTCATACCGTCACTCGATACACACTTATAGCCCCGCACTAGAGACACCCTGAGTCGCGGTTGTCATGCATGGACACACACATACACCCAAACTCACGAGAGAAATAAATGTAGGCTATACAAATATTTATCCCGGCCCGGAAACCGAACCCGGGATCTCTGCGTGGCAGACCAGCATGGTAACCATTCGGCCACGGAAGCAGTTATAGGTAACAATAATTTTACAGATAACGAAACTGCTGTAAATAAACTATTAAAACTGTAACAACAAACACAAAAGGTGATGTTTATTTTCAAAATTTTGCATTCAACGCAGGTGTTCCTAATAAACATCTCTACGAATGTCATATTAATTGTATATGAGCGTTTAACTTTAAAATTTTGGGTAAATCTAGTTTTACTTTTAAAAAGATATTTATGTTTTTTTACTCATCAGGCAACGTACTTTCGATATCACGACATCAGTTTAAAGGTTTTTGATAATAATATCTCTTATATTTACGGGATAATCGCCTTGGCACACTTAATAATTACACCCCGTATATTGGTTACTAATAGAGAGCGAAATATCTACTCACCATTATCATTAGTAGATACAACAACAAAGCTTATTAATGACAGTAATATGATTACGATCATCGCTATTTGCTTCCATGTAAGCTTTATCAATCTCATATATAAATCCTGGAAGCGCAGGAGTTGAATTCGTGTTACAGTTTTGACCAACAAATCCACGACAAATTACAATTGAAAAGGTATAATTAAAAAAGATCTCAGAAACATCTACCTTTTCACAGATCTATTTAGCAGAAACAAGAACATCAGACTTCAAGTTAGGTAAGGAAATAACTAAAAACTTCCAGCTAAAATGTCTTTCTAGCCTGATAATAGCAACAAAAGTGGTAGAAGTGTTGTAAATTATGGTGTTATGGTAATCTCCGTCGATGTGGCGTAACTGGTGCCTGTGGAGACAGATAAGATAACAAAATAATGAAACTAGTTCTCCAATTAACCTCAAAACTGCATTCGTGTAAAGTTTGAAGGATACAATAATGTTCACATCACGATACCTACCACAGACATATGTCTAAATATATTATATGTCTGTGATACCTACGTATAGGACGTCAGAAATGAATGCATATATTATTATCTTTATAGATATTAAGAAGGTTTCCTCTAAATGATTATAACTGTTTATGTGCAGCCTCTAAGCCACAGAACGAACCAGCGGACTATGAGAAATGTTTGAAAGTATTTCGTCACCCAGTTAGGCACCTTTACACCTACCAGCCCTGGCTATAGATGTCGGTATTCACTGTAAATAAATGTTTTATTGAATGTCAAGACGTTTGGTTCCATGGCTTAGTTGGGATAGCGTCTGGCACGGTTTGCTAGAAGAAATCCGGCTGGAACGAAAGATATTTTTCTAAGTGTTCTATCTTTGTATTAATAAATATACAAATATAATTTATCAAAAACATATTTGAATAAAAGGGACGTGGTTTTGTTTCATTTGGATATATAGTGGAAAGATATTATAATATAATTTACAACTGTCACTGGAGTCTTCTTTCTACGTCTACTATAAAAATGTCCGTCAGATTTAGTACAAAAATTTTTAACGTAGTAACATGTTTGTTATTGGTAAAGTCAATTACTGGGTGTTCACTGAAGGTGAGTGTCGATTACTGGTTAGATAAATTAGTAAAGTTTTGGTGTTAATTACTGGAGATTTAAAGAAATTCCAGTTTAGGTTTTTTTAATAATAATTATTGTGTGTTTTATGAAACATACTACAGTATCATCTTTCTTGACGACAATATCTGTCAAGTAAACAATCACTATTGAAATGTGTTTAAAAACAAAAAAGTTATTTCAATTTTAAAGACACACTTCCTTTAAAATGTCGGTCATTGGTGCCATCACCCCAATATGGTATATTAAAATAATCAGAAGCAAATTTTCAGAACTAATCCCATTACCTTTACTACTTCAAGAGTAATAAATAATGTGAAAATGTCACAACTTTATGTTACATTTTGCGTATTCCCAAAAAGATGTAATTTAGCGCTGGGTCATGTTTTCATTCTAAAGGTGCGATATTATCTAGTTGGCTTTAAACGTCTACTATATTGCCCAATATAACTAAACGAAGAACTTATTTTCATTAATATTTTCCGTTTAGAAAAAAACTGTGTCCATCCGAAGAAATACGTGGTTTAAAAAGGACACTATATTGATTGTATAGAAAAATTTTAAAAGAATTGCAACACTTCATAATGACTTTGCGTGTTTGGTATCATAGTGGGGTTCAAAATTAAAGACTTGTAATTAAGTAATTGAGTTTTTTCTTCAAATATAAAGAATGGTAGGAATGTCTACAAAGCATACATCAAAAATGTTTGCGACAAGAATTGGTCTGGCTTTCGCCTTCGCTACTATTGGTGAGTCGTTCAACTTCAATAGATAGACGACCTACATTGGCCGATTAGTTCTGGTCTGGGTGTTTTGAGAAGTGCCCCAGAGTGATTTCCTTTGCTAGTACAGGGAGTGAGTTTGAGACCAGGCAATTGTTGTGGTTATGTGGTACATATTAGATTATGTTATTATGGGATAAAGAAAGATATTCGTTAAAACTGTCATAAGTTGTAGAACGAAAGTTTGGATTGGTAATTAACATAAATCGTGCATGAAAATTGAATTAAATCATTCCGCTATCCTCTTTCTATCATCGCTAGACTACACGTAGTCTAGGGTTCCCTACTATACTTTGGATATTCCCAGGGTTTGCACGAGGCGTTACGTTCCCTGAACCACTATTCCAGACACAGTTAACTTGGGCCTTTTCAAGGCGAGAATGTATAGGTATTATTATAAGTATGCATGCTCTATCGTCGAACTCATCGTCTCTTTCCATCGTGAGTAATGGAGCTCTAACACAAACTTATGTTAAACCATAAAGAAAACTATTACATTCAGTCTCGTGAGCAAGCGCATCGGAGCATTTTGTAGGCGTGCAGGGTGGAAGTGGCTAGGGCGATTATTGTACGAACACTGCACTAGGTTCCTTCACGTTTGGATTCTACTTTCCATTTTCAATCAAGTGGAATGTAGTCATCTACCTATGACCCGCAAAGCAGCTCATTGAAAAGAAAATATTTGATCGAAGTGTTTTTACACTATATATAATATATAAGTATTATTTATATATATAAGCTGTATTTTTTCGGTACAACACCCCACATATCTTGGACTAATTTTTTGTAATTGTGCACAAATACGTGGTTTTAGTGGTATAATAATAATAACGCACACATTCAACATAGCACCGCACTAGGGAAACACTGTTTCACGTGTGCCATGGACACATACATAGACAACCACCAATTACACCAAAACTCAAAGAGAAACAAATGTAGGTCATACAAATATTCCTCCCGGCACGGGAATCGAATCTGACACCTCTGCGTAGTTCGGCCACGGAGGCGGTTAATATGTAATAATAATAAACACATAAGTCTTACTACAAAAACGTTTAAGCAGTTGTTTAGAAAAAATCGTACTATAAATTCGCGCCTAACCATTGTTTTTGGATGGACAGCGGTTGGACATTGTTTAAATTTAAACCACTGCCAGATGTTAGTTTAACGCGTGCTTTAGCCATCGCTACAGATCACCAATACACAAGGGTCATCGCAAGCTATCGTTTACTGTTGTGTTTTATTTCTCTTTTCTTTTATTTGTGGTGATTATTATGGATATCTTGGATTTTATTGATTCTATTGACATGGACGTGTGGATGTGGATTATATGGATATGTTTCGAGACAATACATCGCGAGCGAATTAATCCATACGATGAAGAGAAATTTGGAAAAAGGTATAGATTCAGTAAAATCTTCGGATTATAACATAGTGATTGACATGAAAGAAAGTTTCGATTTTGTAGAATACAGACGTCGACGAGTGTCTGCTACATTAATAGGAAATATTGTAAGAAGAAATTTCATACAATAACATTTTTGATATAATAAGTTTGTTAATAATATTTTGACAAAATTATGCCATTTTTTATTTCAACAATAGTATTTCAAATTCCTTTTTTCTCCAAGTTTTCTATCAATACTTCAATTACTTAGTAATTTCTGCTTATATCCCCTGGTGACACAATTCTTTAGTGTAGTACTTTCTTTTTAATTTGTACTCCTCCTCCCATCATTTCGGTTCTCTCTCTTTAACTTCATTGTTTGTTTGTAAAATAGTAGTTTTTGACTTAATCTGAAATAAATAGGCAGAGTTGTAGTAAATTATGTGCAAACATAAAATAAGACATTTACGAATTACTCTCTCAACTTTGCGTTTTTTACTTTCTGCTTTCTGTGGCATTTTTTGTTTTCTACTATATTATCAATAAGGCGTTTGGGTAGTAGTTTACGTGCCGTTCTGGAATATTTAGGAGTTATTATTTTAAATGCTGAGATAAAAATATGTAGCTAAAAAATAGTACAACTGCACTACCTCCTCATCATTTATTTAGTAAAAAATACTTGTTCAACAAGTGCTGGTTTATCTATCTGGTCAACGGAGTCCTAATTGAGAACAGAGAGCTAATTACACCTTACTAAAATGGGTAGTCATATATGACTATTTATGATGTCGTCTTGGGGTGACTTCATATGCAATTTCTATGTATTGCACTAGGGCGAAAATTTACAATAGGGAATTTATTTTCTTTGCACATTATCCAATCAAGTTGTTTTTGTTGGTATTGGTATCAGTTTTTTTTATTTCAATAAACAGAGTCGCTCATAATTTGAAGGAAGAGGTCCTAAAATAATGTTTACATAATTTAACGCAAATGTTTTTGGATTGTTCCCGTGGATACTTACGTAATTTCGTGGTATTTAATTCCCTTCTCTGGGCTGACACTACTAACTTTTTCTTCTTGAATACAATTGTCACCACCCTCGCGTTTTTTATCCTTTTCTTGAGTCTATTTACCAATTTAAATACAAAACGAACGAGAAAAGGCGAAAGTTTTTTCAAGAAACCAACAATCGCTAACACTACACGCACTATCAGTCCTCACCGAGGTTCAGGTAAAAACTACGTTTCGTTACTCTTTACCCAATAAAAAACAGGCTAAACGGTAAAATTAAATTAAAAAATATTTTAATTTTTTATTCAATTGATATTCAATTTCTTTTTTGTGAAAATTACTCCACTAGTTTGTTATAATTATTAATACAAAGATCGAACACTCAGAAAAAATTCCTTCGATTCGGCCGGATTCGAACCGACGTCTTCTAGCTTACCGTGCCAGACGCTATACCAACTAAGCCACTGAACGAACCAGCAGACCTCATGAATTTTCTATGTGCTTGCGTCGTGTCTTTGTATTTGGTTTTTCAACGACTGATTAGTCGTAGCGCCATCTATGAGAAATATATGAAAGATTTATCACCCAGTTAGTACCTTTACAGCTACCAGTCCTTACGAGAGATGTCGCTATTCACTGTATTTTAGTTTTTTATTGAATTGATATTAATTTTTTTTTTTTTGTGAAAATTACTCCACTAGTTTGTTATAATTATTAATACAAAGATCGAACACTCAGAAAAAATTCCTTCATTGTAAAACTTGCAAATTACTTTATATTTTTTTATGACAAAACATTACTAGTTATTTTTAAAACTATTAAAAAACACTGTTGGATCTGCGTAAAATAGAAAAGATGGAGACAAACGGCGAATGACTGAATGAATGAATTCTAGTGCTGCCATAGATGATTATTATTTCTGTGCTTCTACATTGTCTACAAAGACTAGCGTTAAACATGGTTTTGTGGTATGGCACGTTAAACACTGTTTTAAACATTGTTTAAAGAGTTATTTACTTACTAAGTAAACGCATGTTAAAACAGTGATTATTAAGTTTTTTGTAGTAAGACTGATAAACAATATAAATTAACTCCGGTGCACTACTCAGAACCAGAGGTAGTCAAGCGCCCGGGGTTTAAGCCCGGCGCTTTGTTAACACCGGGCTTAAACCGAGTCAACCCATTAATGCCCGAAATTGAGAGCAAAAACTATTTAAGTAGTACAACTAAATAATTGTTGCAAATCGAATTTTGTTCAAATTAATTGATATTATAGCAAAATTTTAAGTGATTTCTGATCTAGACAATCAGATTAGCCTTTTCATTAAATCGATTCGCTTGAAAATCGCATTGCAATAAAGCGACACAAAAAATCGTTAGATTGATAATCGAAATATGCTTCCTAAGTAGTGAGAATCTATAGAATTGCAAGGTATTGCGTGGAGTTGCCTCTTTTTCGTCTAAAAAAGATTTTTTACATCGAAATTTGTAATAAGTATGGAATTATGCCAAATTCCGCCGTTTCCGCCCACGATTTTGGGCAGGAATAAGTTAAAACCCGGTTTTGGGTAAAAATCCGGGCGAGTTGGTTGAGTTTTATCTCTGTTGAAGTCGTCAACTAGACTTAAAGTAGATTTTGATTGTAGGTAAATATATGATGCCGTCCATAAAACATAGGTAGTGTACGACGCACACACACTACAGCGCGTTTGCAGTGTGTGCGTAGCGTGACCATCCCGGACAGTCCCGCTTTTAATCTTCGTGTCCCGCTGTTTCTAAAATACTCAAAAAAGTCTCGCTTTGACAAAACAGATTAAAAGGTGACAATCAATTTTAAAAAATGGTGGGAAAGCGAAGCTACACAAAATTAGTTCTTTTTTTTTTAAATTTTTGTATATTACACATTTTTAGTTACCTTTTAACTTTTTTTAATTATTAAATATTTTAAATTTTTATTGAATTGATATTCAATTATTTTTGTCAAAAGACTCCACACTAGTTTGATATAATTATTAATACAAAGATTGAACACAGAAAAAATTCCTTCGATCCGGCCGGATTCGAACCGACGTCTTCCGGCACGGTATGCTAGATGATGTCAGTTCGAAGGAATTTTTCTGAGTATTCGATCTTTGTATTAATAATTATAACAAACATTACATATTTCTTTGATAACTATCATGAGCGCATTGTCCGCACGCTGAGATTCGCCGATGTTCGCCAATTGGATGCGACTACATACCGTCGTCGCATATTATTGTTAGTTTTTATTTATTTTGTGTTGCTGTGTTTGTCAAAGTCAAAGATTACTTATTACATAGGTAAAATAAATTTACACTTGAAATCGTCACATTTAAGCTACTGCTCGTTCACTACTGTTCGCTGACCTCCCTGAGAAGAACGAGCAAGAAACTCTAGGGATTGCTCTTTTCAAATAAACTTAAATGCTATGGAATACACTTTGAATCAAATTTGTGTGGGTTCTGGAGCCATGTCGTCTTTCCATACATCTTTATCTAACACGTAGTCTTCAATTTTGTAATATGATTTTTCGATCAAAATATTTTTAATGTAGTTTTTAAACTTAGGAAATGATAAACTTAATATATGCTCCGCAATCTTATTGTAAAAACGATTACAGTTCCCCATAAAAGAGTTGTTTACCTTGGTTAAACGAAATCGTGGTACCAAGAGTTTGGATTTAGCTCGAAGGTTAATATTATGGATGTCTTCTTTCTTATTGAAATTATGTATATTTTTACGGGCATATAAAATATTTGAGTAAATGTACTGTGATGCCACAGTCATGATACCAGTCTCCTTAAACTTTTCTCTGAGAGAAACCGAGCGCCTAGACGGTACACAGAACGAATCGCTCGTTTTTGCAATACAAATATGGTTTGAATATCTGCCGCTTTACCCCACATGAAAATCCCGTAGGACATTACACTATGGAAGTAACTAAAGTAAACTAGTCTAGCAGTACTAACATCGCATCGGTAAGCTCGCGTATTCTGCGGACTGCGTATGCAGCGGAGCTTAATCTGCTGGCCAGGGAAGATATATGTGGAAACCATTGAAGTTTACTATCTAAGGTCACTCCCAAGAAGACTGCTTTATTAACAAAGTCTAACTTTTCTCCGTTTATTTCTATGCTTGGACTAGTAGATTTTACGTTAGGTAATTCAAATTTAACACATTTTGTCTTCTTGGCATTAAGCAATAAATTGTTAGCATTAAACCAATAAACTACCTTAGATAGGGTATCATTAATATGGTCATAGTTAATATCATGTCTGTCTGTTTTAAAAATCAAGGATGTGTCATCAGTAAACAACACTATTTGTATTGTGCAACTAAACCTTGGACTTATGCATTTTGTAATTTAGTAACAATCTATGGACCTAGTTCCGAAATATTTTTTATTTTTTATTATTATCATAGACATGTGATTTATTTTTAAAACAATAATAAATTTTACGAAAAATATAATGGTCACTTTATGTATGCGTTACAAATTGTAATGCTCAAACGCGCTTTAAACCTTTCCAGTTGTGACGGCCGGTCACCATCTCCGCAAGAGGTCTCCAGACTCTATGGAGGTTCAGATGCCTAGCTACTCCTCGGACAGTAACGAGGATAAGATGAAAGACGAGGGGGATTACTGGCAAGGCGAGGGGGATAGGATGAATGAACGACAAGAGGATGCCCAGGAAGACAGGTCAGAATATTTAAAGATTCAAAGACATAATGTCCATTGTTTATTGAAAAGACTTCATAACAGTGCTACAAAACAGAAAGGAACCTAACTTAAAGAAGGTCACTATATTACCTCCACTTGCAAATGCATATTTTAATGCAAAACACGACGACTGCTGTATCATGGTGCAACCATAAACTAACATAAACGCAATCACAACGTTAAAGAGCAAATATCCCTAAAATATCCTTAACATCTGTTACAATAAGAACTTCAATTAGTTGATAAACTTGAAAATAATATTAGTATCCATGCATTAAACTACTGTTGGGAGTTTTCAATAGTTTTATTGCAACATTAACTGTATATTCAAAATTGCCGTGTGGCAACATTCTTTTCTCTCTCGGTGACGGAATTAGTGTGCTGTGAAATCAAAGCTTCATTTTAAATATATTCCGAAGTTTTCTCCCGCGCTCTATGGCATACAAGGCAGCTGCCGAACATGAATCTTCAAGCCGGATTTGAACCAGCGACCTATGGATATAAGGCAGCCGACCAACAACTTTACTAAAGGTTCTCTGAAATCGAGTAATCAGCTGCAAGTACAAAATACTCAATATCATTTTTAATTTACTTCTATAATTGAATAAATAGAGCAATATATATAACATATGCAAATATAATAACAAATATTTGCATACCAATAATTAATAGTAATAATACATTAATGACGTGTAAAGAAACAGAAGCAAAATTTTATATTTATAATTGGTAGAGTTACATGTAGAGAATGCCATCGATCGATCAATAATTTGTGCAGAAAGTCTTTTTTCCCCCGCTCATTTTTAAACACATTCTCTTTTTTGTTTTTAGAGAGAACAAGAATGAAAAAAATCAAGAAGACTTCAATAAAGAAAAAGACTACCGCGAAGAAGAAAATGACAATAATAACAAACAAGCCGAAGAAGATTACAACGAAGGCAAAGATCGCCTCGAATCGAAACAGGCAGAAAATGATGAACATAACAAGGAACATGATAACGACAATGACTTTGAAGGGAAAGCCACTGAATCTGGCGAAGAATTTAACAGGGAAATGGGACAGAAAGAAGACAGATATGAAGAGAAAGGCGCAGATGGCATGAACGACAGACAAGAGAAGATGGAAAACTACGATGCTAAAGAACAAGGTCCTTCTATGAGTTATAACAGAGATTAAAAAAAATCATATTATTATCCACCAAAATGCGAAATTAAAATGGTAAGGTCAAAAACAAACAAACTAAGAAGCACAAACGTATTGTGTACACAATTGTACATATGTAAGGATGTATAAAATACAATGTTAAGATAATACGACTTAAATTTCATGATATTAGTCTATCCAGGAACTCATATGCGTTTCGAGATTTTCATTTAATATTTTGAACAAATTGTATCAGCTGATTATGTTTTGATTTATGTTTTGTGAAAGAAGTCGTAAACAAAATGTCATCAATTGATACGGGTTCGGGTTTATACGAAGATAATTGATTATAACAAATACGTAATGGCGGCGGCTCGTACATTTGTTGTGAGCCACACTTAAGCTTTCAATTTGCTGAAGATAAAAAATGTACACAACTTGTGTTTTTGTTTAAATGCACCATAATAAGGAAAATTTTATTCAATTATATTATTCAAAGCAGTTAACTAGTTGGTTTTATTTATATGTTGAAGCGAGGGAAATTGGATCATCGGTTTGTGAGCCTTCAGGGTGTTCATCAGCCATGTGGGCAACTCGAGCAAATAATTAACACAGCCGTTAACTTAATGTAAACTTTTATTAGGCACGTAGCTACAAACGATTAATTTTAGATGACACTTTGTACACTTTCGATGAAACAGACACACTCGTGTTGCTTTGTCGGAGTCCGGGCAAGAATGCTTTTTTTCTCCACGACTCCCCAACACGTGCATGTCCAGGCGCCGAACGGTTGGCACGCCTGCGCTTCATCGATCAATCAGGGCAACCGCAGAGTTGCCAACGTGGCGGCCTAGACGGCGACTACCCGGTTCCGGAAGTGGACTTTAATCAGATGACCATCCTTTCGCTGCGACATATATTAAAAAACCCAATTTAATACGTATCTATTGACTTTTACGTAAATATAAATAGGACAGTTAGACAAAAAATACACATACATACAGCCAGTGCGCCCGTCACCCTGAGACATAAGTTGAGAAATGCCATGTGCCTGTAATTTGCGGGGCTATGTTGAGTGTGTGCGTTGAGTGTGTGCGTTAATTTCACCAGCATCCTTATCCTTCAAAACTGGAACGCAGTGATGCTCACGTTACTGGTTAGCAGCAGAAATAGGTAAGTTGGCAGTACTTCCCTGTACCAACTCTATCACAAGGAGCTCTACTGCCGTTACTAAACTAAGAACGTTTTAGCACATTTACTTTAAAATATTTTTACTTATTTTAAATATTAAAATAACAGACTCTGCTTCTTTGCATTTTATTAATGTTATTGTTAATATAATCAAAGCCTGAACGAGAGTCCCTGCCTAAATGACCTTGGCAAAAATGTTATTGCTGCCATCTGTTGGCCTTTTCAAATATTATTACAAGAGCATCGAGGATTTACTGGGTAACGTCTCGCACATGAAACCGAATACTCTCGTCCAATAAAACTAAATGGAAGGTCCAGAACACGATTTCGTAATTAAAAAAATAATACTGAATGGATGTTATTGCAAATAAAGTGTTTTTTTTTATACATAGTAAGTACTTAATTATTCATTGGTTTATCATATTTTTTTCTCATTCTGTCTAGCACGCTATTGCCAGTTTATAACCTTACCTCTCACTGCCCAGATCGGTCCACCTTTCCTTATCTTCTGTTAAACTAATATATGTATATTGTATGCATTTGGTGCAATAAAGAATATATATAATATTATATAGTATTATCAACAAAGATACCTACAGTTTTACTGTCATTATTTATTCATGGAAAACCAACAGCTTTCCTATCATTTAATAAAAACAGGAATAGAAACATAAAGTCTATTACAGGTTTCCACCTATATTTTCAGACAAATCAAACACGGGCATTAAACAAACGAACAATAATTTAAAATTTAATTCCGAATTCATTACGTAAATTATCAGATCTATCTATGTATGATATACCTAAATGTAATAACAATTATGGTAAAAGAGTTTGGACTTCCTGTGATATTAAATAGCTTATAAAAAGCCTGCACAAGTCAAAAACAAGTTAAAAAGATTTTACATAAAACTCACTAGAAAAGGATAAATAATCTGTAATTTTTTCACACACACACAACAGATTTTACCTTGCATGTACTGTAACTTGTTATTAATATTTAAAACAAACAGTTTTAATTTTTTTTTAAATAAAGTACATTTGTATACTATATATTTATATATTTTAGTTAAGCAATGGGAACTGCTATGACTGCTATGACGGTACTTATACGCATACTAAAACTGGTGAAAAGATGCTGGAGCGTTAGTCCAGGTCCAAGGCTAGTACTTCAAGGGATAATGGAAGCAATCCTTCTGTGGGTATATTTTCAGGCACTTCTGTGTTGCTTTTTACAAGCACTTTAGTAGGTACGTCAGTGGTATTGTCTCCAGTGGTTTTTTTTGTGGCAAATTCATATCGTGTAATTGCTTGTGCGGATAGAACTGTGTGTGTGATTACTTTTGTGTTTACTCTAGTCGTTACTTGTCCCAGTTCTGTAGTAATTTCTCCATAGTCAAAGTCTTGACTTTCTGATATTTTTAATTCATCATCAATGATACACTGCATAAATTGCCGCGCTTGCTTGCATTTATGTTCTATATCTGAAATTTGTTTAGATATTGACCATTGAAAACTCTACCTTATTAAAACTATATGCTCTACATTTACTGTCGATGCAGAATAGTGTGCTATTTGCGTACATTCGCTTCTTAAAAGGCGTATTGTCTCAGTGTACCGTCTGATATAAGCTGAGGACCGGGCGAAATGGCAAACATTGCACGAAGTCTATGTCCAGCAGTGGACTGATGATGATAACCCTCTGATGATATTTATAATGAAAAAACTCTTTAACTTCTGCACTGTCTACGCATTCACATTAATACACTAAAACTTTTTGGCCGAAGGGTGTCATATATCGGCGATTCCGCGGCCGGTTACCTGACACCAGATTGCGGCGCACGTCGCCGATAAGTGAAATCGTGTAGATTAGTTTTTTTAATTATTATATTGTATGTATGTTAGTTTTAAGGTATATATAATACAGGTGTATTTTGTTTTTATATTGTTATGTATGTTAGTCGATGAGGTATGTAAATATGGGTCTTTTTGTTACCTGATATAATTAAATAAATAAATAAATAAGTAAAATTATTATTTCAAAATCTTTACCTAAGCTTATATGTTTTAATAGTGGATACAACCTCAAATGGCTTTGGCTCAATTGGTTGATTCCGCACAACAGTGACAGTGTTGAATCACTTTGGAAAAAATATTCAGTGAAATCATTGACTTACAATTATATGGACGTCGGGTCCGCGCTGAAAAGTGTCCGCACTTGTAAGGCGCTAAAATCGTATACAGAGCGCCAAACTCCGCTTTAGTCTTCATTTGTTCGACTGACAGCGCGATACTGCGATGACATTACAATTTAAATTTCGAATAGGTTGACTTGGGACATTTTTTTCGTGGTTTTTGTATTAGACCCGTCGTCCATTTATTTGTAAGTCAATGAGTGAAATTGATGATTTACACTGATTAATTACTACTATATGGTGTGAAAACACAATTCCTAAAAATTTTCACTATGGAAAAAAAAACACAAACTTGTTTACAAAAAAACCGCTGCATTCAATAGGTCCTTTACATATACCAAAGTTTTTTTATATCAGCTGATCTAAATAGAACACGTATAGTATACGATATATAATTTTCAAATGGCTTTAATGTCGTTGTGTAAAAAAAAAATTCTGAAATAAAGCCATCGTCTCTGCCGTTCGACCCGCACAATAAAACCGATTCGGTACGGGAAAATTTTGAGTTCGAGCTGAAGTAGGTAGTATCTACTTTTAATACACTAAAATAATTATTTCAAAATCTTTACCTAAGTTTGTACGCTTTAATAAATATTTCGCCGTACGTAAAAATAAAGTTTGTTCATTTCAAGGTAAAAAATATAGACAAAATAAACTACTCACGCTGTACTTGACTAGTGCAATTTTCAATCGTTTTAACCGCCTCGTATAACGTAACCCGTTTAAAATTAAAAAAATATTCAAGAGTTTTCGGGTCATAACTAGGATTGTCTACTTCTATCAGTCCTGATTCCTTTATTATGCAGTGTATATAGCACTAGAACAACATTAGATAGAATATAATTGTTATTGACATAATGTACCATAGACAATAGACAATATAAGTCACACTGCGGCCCGCCATTCCCGCCATGACGACACGAGACAGTGGTGTAAGAGGGTAATAATGTTCTGTGAGCGTGAGCGGGCGTGAATCGCACGTGTACTTCCAAGGAGCACACTTTATACGCCTTAAAACTGTTATATCTATAAACAGTCTAAGGGTCCTATTCTAGAACGCTATTCAATGCTCTGGAAATACGACTCTAATGGCAGGGACTTGAGTATGATTTCGAGTGCTTTAAACCATAGTCAAATCCTGACTTGAGCGTTGAGTAGAGTTCCAAAATACGACCCTAAGGGCCGTATTCCAGAACTCTACTCAATGCTCAAGTCAGGACTTGAGTATGATTTCAAGCACTGGAAATACGACCCTAATGGCAAGGACTTAAGTATGATTTTCAGTGCTCACTGCAATACTCAAGTCCTGACTTGAGTATTGAGTAGAGTTCTGGAATACGACTCTTAATATGGTATTGATTTAGATAATAGTTCTCTATAAATGGTTTTAGAAAAAAGAAATTGTTCTTATTGACTTATTTCACTCAAGTCAAAATTTTAACACCTTAATACCAAACAATTTAATTAAGTGTAATCTCTCTTAAGATTTACTCTTATAGTCCTTATTTTAAGTTCATCTGTAGAACAACTGATTATTTTTAGTAAAATTGTTCTATACACATCCAGTAAAGTCTATTAATACTGTAAAAACTAGTGTTCTTAAGTTTATTCTAGATATATTTAATTTATAGACATTCTGTAGTGTTTGTACTTATTGACAAACACGTTATAGCCCGTCTTCAGTAGATTTTATTTAAAAAAATACTAATTAGGGTTTTTACTCTATTGGACGTTGTAAAAGTTCATGCAAAATGGATAAAGTAAAGAATCAACATAGCCCCGCAATAGAGAAACCCTGTGTCGCGGGTGCCATGGACACACACGTAGACAACCACAAATTACACCCAAACTCACGAGAGAAATAAATGTAGGCCATACAAATATTTCTCCCGACCCGGGAATCGAAGCTGGGACCTGCAGTCCGGCAAATGGTAACCGTACGGCCAAATAAACATTGTGAAGTAATTCCGTGTTGTGAAATGATAAAAACAATTGAAATGAGCGCGTAAACTACTGTACTTCAATGTTGTGTATGTGTATTGTGCCGCCGAAATGTGGTTGGCGTGGAGAAATAACCTCAATTTTGTAATGAAAATTTTATTTCTTCCAAAGTTAGGTATGTCATTAAAATATTCCTTATATTTATATGATAAGGAATGTATCCACCTTTCTAGTCATATATAACACATTCCATATAATTATACAGAATAACGTTTTTTGCGACAAATTGGATTTTTTTCAATTGTTTTTTTAACTAATGTTTTGAAAAGTTTTTTATTGCATAATACGCTCACTATTCCTATAACTTTATAAAGGTTTTGTAATACTGTCAAAAGAAAAAATCACTTAGAAACATCGCGTTTTGTAGACACTCATAAAAACTTCATAGGAGTGTATATACTTCTACAAGATCAATTACACTAAAGCAAGTAAAAATAATCTTTTCGTATTCTAAAGTTTTTCTATAGATAAAGCTATAGACAAAATACTCCCAACTGGTGGGTTGGGACTGTGTTTTGAAAAAAGGTTTAAATTCTTATCGCCATTTTTATTTTTAAATAATGACTACGAAGTAGCCGAGAAAAAAATCTTTTCTTTTTAACCCTTTTCTTGGCAATGTGCATTTTAATATATGTTAACCGTTAAAAAAAAAATAAGGAAACCAAACACATTTTTGTTATTTTTTTACTTTCATCACGCGAATATATTAACTACCAAATTTGAGAAAAAATATAATTTTGTTACTGGTAACACTGAATTGACAGTAGCACACAAAATGGCGGATCGCAAGCAGGCGTCTACGCATAGGCAGGTAAATATTAATGATTTCACTACTTTTAAATGCAATATTGACAATTATTTGTTGTTATAGTACATGCAATAATGTTTTTCTATCTAGGAACGATGTTTTTTTCTATCAAAATTTTATACATTTTCCTGCGCGACTTAGTTTGTCCACATGTATCTGTAAATGCACAAGGCCCGTTACTGTGCAATTTAGGTTTATTTTGGAATGTATCTTTTAAGATACACTGCCGGTATTTCAATAACTATCACTCAAAAGTAAAATTATATTTATAATATAAATTATACTATTTATTGGTTATTCGTATAATTATTTGTTCTTTATTATTATACGTTGAAATAACAATAATTATATACAGCTAATTAGTAATTTTTTGTATTTTTTATTTTTTTTTCTTATTACGTATGTATAAATAATAGTATTACGTTGTTTGTTTTTCAGCTTTCACAGTTAAACCTGCAACAACAAAACAGAACTCGTAGACTTCTGGCTCTTGTTCCTAAATCCGGGGCAAGGTCGGAGGTAGACAGCAGTGACACTTCAGCTGACGAGTTAGAAAACTGTTTCCGTCCTTTTAATTCAGATAGTAGTTCTCCACCTCCATCTTTGCCGTCGTCTTTATTGGACCT
Source organism: Hyposmocoma kahamanoa (assembly GCF_003589595.1). Classification (NCBI taxonomy): domain Eukaryota; kingdom Metazoa; phylum Arthropoda; class Insecta; order Lepidoptera; family Cosmopterigidae; genus Hyposmocoma; species Hyposmocoma kahamanoa. Next base: position 1,415,848 of record NW_020653415.1, read on the forward strand.
TAACTTATTATCTGATAGTGATGAAGAGCTTGATGAAATAACGCATAATAATAATAATAATAATAAAAATCTTTATTTCAGACCATAAGTCCATAAGTGTTAGTATCATATAAAAAGAAAATCTTAAGCACTATTGTTAGTAAAAAATAAAAATGTACAAATAAAATAACAAACTAAACTAAAAAACCTCCAACGTTAGACATGTAGTGACGACCACCGGGCGACCATTGGTCCGTCCCAGTGGTCGGCGAACGCGGACAGGATGGTGTTGGGGCTGGCACGGATGCGGGATTCGAGGGAGGCGCACCTCTTCCTCATGACAGCCGCAAAGCCGTCCGTCCGCGCCTCGGCAAACATGCCGGACGCGCTGCACCTCCGCGGCAGCCCCAACAACACCCGGAACGCGTTGTTATACTGTACGCGGAGTACGTCGTACGCCTTCTGCGTATAGTTCACCCACAGGGCGCACGAGTAAAAGGAGACGCAAAACGCTTTGAAGAGCGTTATTTTTACGTCCCTCGTACACCGCGCGAACCTGCGGGCCAACATAATAATACTCCAGCTTTGAAATTATCTTCATCTTTTTCGCGTAACATCAGCGTTTCACCCTCCATTTTATCACCAAGGCAATCATCATTAATTTCGCTGTTACAAGCTGCTGAGGTCAGTGCACCAAAACAAGGACCACCTCATTCTCCATTAACCAAGAACACACCTGTGCCGTCACCACTAGCCTCAACGTCTTCATATTGCGCACCTTCACCCGCAACAGCTACTCGATCTCGAAGGCCTATAGTTGTAGTCACAAAAAAGAAAGTAATAAAACCTAAAAGGTTAGTGGCAAATTGGCGTTGTCAGAAATTTACTGGCTTGGCTCAGGTTGAGAATTCTGTGGTATTTCCTCAGGAAGACAAGAGTCCAATTGAGTATTTCAAATGCTTCTTTACAGACGAAATTGTAACCATGATAGCGCAATAAACCAATCTATACAGTACACAGACTAAGGGCGTTAATATTAATATTACAGAAGGAGATGTACAAGACTTCTTAGCAATTAATTTATTAATGGGTATCGTAAAAATGCCAGCCTATACAGATTTCTGGTCTCAAAAGTTCCGTTACGAAAAAGTAGCCAGTATCATGACTCTAAAAAAATTTCAGTTACTCAGGAGATATCTTCATTTTAATGATAATTTACGTGATGATGGAGACAGGTACTACAAGATTAGACCACTTCTACAAAAAATACGAGAGAATTGCCTAAAAATAGAAGAAGAAACCACTTTCAGCATAGATGAGATGATGGTGCCTTATAAAGGCACTAGAGCCGGAACTGGAAAACAATACATAAAAAATAAACCTAAAAAGTGGGGATTTAAAATTTTTGTACGTGCCGGTATTTCGGGTCTTGTGTATGATTTTCTGGTATACGGAGGAGAAGACACATTCAGATTTGATACATTTACCGAGGAGGAAGAAAGCATGGGATTGGGCGCAAAAGTCGTCATAGCTTTGGCCAAATCTATTCACCAACGTGCTTGTAAGATTCTGTGCTTTGACAACTTCTTCACCTCAATTGAGTTGATGCATCATTTGAGAAATGTGTATGGTATTTTCTCCTTGGGAACTATCAGACCTAACAGGCTACGTGGAGCACAGGAAAAACTTCCTACAGATAAAAATTTAAAAAAGAAAGGTAGAGGTTCGCACGCTCAGGTTGTTTGTAATAAAAATAAGATTGTCGTTACCAAGTGGTATGACAATAAATGTGTCACTGTTGCAAGCACGTACATAGATTCATATCCTGTTCAAAACGTGGCACGATATAACAAAGCATTAGGGAGAAAATTACCAGTACCATGTCCACGAATGATCAAAGAATACAATTCTAATATGGGTGGCGTGGATCTCTCCGATATGCTGGTTGCGTTATACCGAACACAGCTGCGTGGCCATCGTTGGTATCTTCCTCTGTTCTCTCAAATACTGGATATATGCGTAAATAACGCATGGCTTTTATACCGGCGTGGTGCAGAAAATAAGTCAAAGATATTGACTTTAAAAGAGTTCCGGTACGAAATTTACCAAAGCCTTCTTTCATTTGAAAGAAGTATTTCTACTAATAAGCACAACAAAAATGTACAAATTATTAAAAAGCCAGTCGCTGAAAGGCCTATCGATGCGGTACGATATGATCAATTTGGTCATTTACCAACCTTCACATCGAAGGGAAGATGTAAATATTGTACAAATGGGCAAACAAAGTTTTATTGTCAAAAATGCAAAGTAAGGCTATGTTTAGTAGAGGACCGCAACTGTTACCATGAATATCACACCAAATAAATAGCAATTATTTTGCCTTTTTAATTAGTTGATTACAGGATAATTAGATTAGTAAAGTGATCTCAGAAATTATAAGACTGTCAATAGAAATTATAAGACTGTCAATTTACAATATTATATTTATAGAATATCATGATATTTCACTACCATGATATTCAATATTTGTTGTGAAATTATTCCACTAGTATGTTATTACTATTATTAATGCAAACATCGATATTTGTATTATAAGAAAAGGTTAAACCTGTCAATTTAATTATAAGAAAGGGTTAATTTTGTTAAATAATTTTAAAAAGAATGTGATTTTTGTTACCAAGTTATCTGGCAGTGTATCTGTCAGGACACATCCATTTTTTAATGTTGATTGTCGCTCTTAGAGCAATGTGCATTTAAATATACATATTATAATAAAAAAATAAATAAAACCAAAGAATTTTTTAAATTATTTTTCCTATCTTTTTTTTAACCTTCTAAATACATTGGATCAAAAAAACATGACAAAATAATAAAAAAAAATCCTGCCAAATAAAGGGTTAAAAAGTAAATCTAAGTTGAAATTAGCTTGAAGAAGCCTAGAACTTCTTGGAAATTTGTGAGTTAATTTGTATATTTAAGCTTTCTATATATATTTAAAACCGAAAATCGATAAGTGTATTTTTATTAAGTCTATATTTTATACATAAATATTTAAAATTTAGCGAGCGCATTACTTTTATATATAGCAGGTTTTACATCACTTTTCACAATGTATTTAAAGTCGCAAGTCAATTTGCGCTTTCTAACCGATTAAACATTGCACGAAAACGTCAGAAATATTATATCTAATTTCGTCATGTTACAATTTTTATAGTTTATATTTTGTAAGCCATTAAACTTGAAATCTATTAGTATTAAGAGAATTGCGTCTTAGTTTGTAACGCTTTAGTATTTTGGTTTTAAAATAGCATTACTAAGAAAACTATAATAGACTATAAATTATCTAAAAACTGTCTACAAGACTTAAGAGCTCTCTTGCCAAAAAAGTTTTGACGTTGGCTCCGCCCAAAGTTTAGATAATAAACGCGTTGGCAACTTTCAGTCGTACATCTCACTCCAAGTTGTACTAAAAATAGTGAAAGACAAATTCCTAGTATAAACAACAGGTTAATTTTAGGTTTTAGTGAATATTTATATAAAAATACAAGTTGAAACGCGTTACTTCCTTGTGGAATGTGATGTTAGTATCTATTTTATGTTTGTCTGACGTATTTTTACACTCATTTACCGCACATTTCGTCATTTTTAGCTAAAGTTGTTGAGCTGTTCGCGGTGCAAGTTGACCTTGAGCACTGAAGGCCCGCCCGCTCGTGTAGGCCCTTTTGGCGCGCTTCAATTTGCCTCACTTAGCGTGTGCGGACTAGGTTTCTATGCGTTATTATTCTAAGTTTATAAGCTACTTGATTGGATTACGGCTTGTCCAGTGTAGAAACACATACAGTACAGTATTCCCGCTTCTCCACTACTTATACGACATCCTATATTTACCCGAAACTCGAACAAAATTACGAGTTAAAAGCCTTTTTCTGTGTATCTACGAATATTCGCAGCCGATTTCTGCTAAGGCGACCACTTCAGCTCCGATGTAGGCGTCGTTCATGAGCTCGCATGTGCCTTATGTAGCCAATCTTCTGTGCGAAGGTCCTCGCGCATTACGGCATGTGAGCACACCATTTTCAAAATTATAACTGATTACCACAGATGGTCTGGTTTTTAGTTCGTTACGATTAAAATCTATGTGTATTTATTGTCTGTGGTAAGGTATTAAGGGTCGAAAAACAAAATTGCGAATCGGCGCGATGCTAAATCGCAACGCAGAAAACTACGATGCAAATAGATGCGATGCGATTTCGTGAGGCAAGGCATCTCAGTGCCACGGTTCGGGTAACCGTTCCTTCCGGCGATCGTCAACCGTACTGAACGTATTTTTTAAACTAAGTAGCGACATGGATCGTAAAATAGAGTGTTGCGCTGCGGTTATTGATAAGAAAATACAGGAAAAACACACAAAGAATATTAACATCGCAGGAATGCGCGACGCGGAGCAATTCGCAGATTCTTGCGATGCGTCGTGCGAGCTCGTAGATTTCTGCGACGCGACGTCGCATCGCAGTTTTGTGTTTCGACCCTTAAGTTTTTTTTATGAAATCCAATGAATTATGTTTGGATTTTAGATGTCCAGTCCTGACTATTTTATGCTACTATTTTTTATGCTTCTCACTTCACACACTTACGTTTATTTCATTGTCATCTTCATTACCCAAGACATCTGAAAGTACATTAAAGTTAGGGTTAAGTAAGAAAAACGTAAAAATAATCATGTTGTATATACTATACTACTATATCATTATTTAAATTTGGTTCTTTGACTAATAATTCACCAGATTTTACTTTCATTCAAAATTGAAAATATATAGATCGCTCTAAGCTAAGATATGGTGTCTTATAATCGCCTGTTTCAAAAGCTGTGTGACGATACCTCGCTGCCTGGTGAGTTAATTGAACTCTTAAAACACTGGTATATTCGTCAACGTAACGTGGTGAAATGGGCAGGCTCGCTATCGGAACCATACAGACTTGAGTGCGGGGTCAGGCAAGGGGGGGTAACTTCCCCAAAGCTATTTAATCTTTATGTGAACGGTCTGATCGAGGAGCTTAGTAGTGCCATGGTGGGGTGTTCAATTGACGGTAAATATGTCAACAACATTAGTTATGCCGATGACATGGTGCTGCTGAGCCCCTCGATTAGTGCCCTTAGAAAATTGTTAAAAATATGTGAGAGATATGCGGAGACTCATGGCCTCAAGTATAACGCAAACAAAAGTGTAATGCTAGTGTTCAAGGCAGGTGCTAAACACTATCGTTCTGTGCCGCCAGTCACTCTCGGGGGCACTACACTTGAAACAGTGTCGGAATTTAAATACTTGGGGCACTGGGTCACCGAGTCGCTTAAAGATGACATGGACTTAGAGAGGGAACGTAGGGCGCTGGCTGTTAGAAGTAATATGTTGATCCGTAGATTTGCAAGGTGTACAGTACAAGTGAAAGTCACCTTATTTAAAACCTACTGCCAATCATTTCATGCCTGCAATCTGTGGACGGCATTTACTCAAAAGGCATACAGCGCCCTACGTGTCCAATATAATACTGCATTTAGGATGCTGTTGGGGCTGCCGCGCTACTGCAGCGCGTCAGCAATGTCCGAAAGCCTTTACGGATAGCTTCCAATCCATTTTAAGAAAGCAACAAGCCTCCCTAATGCAGCGGGTGCGCGCCAGCACCAACAGCCTCCTTACTACAGTAGCAAATAGAGTTGATGGTCCTTTCAATGAACGTCTCAACTCGTTGCATGTAGTGCCCTCTAAGTGGGCTGTAAAATAAAAGTACTCGTAAATATGTACATAAGTAAATGTCATGTAATAAAGTAAACAATGTAAATTACTAACATAGTTTATAAGTCTGTTACTAATTATATATGGATTCAGGTCCGAAATAAATGCTTATTATTATTATTATTAAGCGGTGATAACACTGTGCAAATTGCAGAAGCGCAGGTGGAGATGTCGGGGTGGATTCTTGCACGTTTGAACTTACTACCAAATAAAGATCTAAAAAATGTAAGATAGTACAACTAAAACTTCAAAGTTTGTTATAATTGTTAATACAAAAATCGAACACTCAGAAAAAAATCTCTCGATCCGGCTAGACTCGAACCGAGGTCTTCTAGCATACCGTGGCAGACGCTATATCAACTAAGCCACGGGACGAACCAGCGGACCTCACGAATTTTTCTATGTGCTTGCGTCCTATCTTACTAGTATTTGGTTTTTCAACGACTTTTTAGCCGTAGCGCCATCTATGAGAAATCTGTGATATTTCGTCACCCAGTTAGACACTTTTACAGTTACCAGTCCCGGCTAGAGGTGTCGCTATTCATTGTGTTTAAATTTTTATTGAATTGATATTCAATTATTCTTTATGTGAAGTTACTCCACTATTTTGTTATAATTAATAAACAAAGATCGAACACTCAGAAAAACACTTTTAAGTTTATTTTTGGTAAATTTATTATGTTTTGTAAAAAGTCGTGGAGCAAAAATTATTGTTTATGATGTTATATGTAGACTTGCGAGATTGTTAGTATTTTATAAATAACTTTTTATAAATCACACCCTGGACATTTGCAATTTCAAGGGTGAATTTAAAAATAAAATAAAATAAAAATAAAATATCTTTATTTTCAGACAACTAATTGGTCCATATCTTGTTAGTAGCAGAAAGACTTAATAGCTATGTTAGTACAATAAGACAAACTAAAAATAACTTATCAAATAATAACATAAAAGCAACAAATAGTCAGCCGGGTCACCGACTCGCACATGGTGCGTGCATCTCGTTGAACCGGCCGAGTACAGCGCTATCCAGCCTTCCAGCAACAACCTGTAGGAGAGTGTTGGGGCTTCCCCTCACTCTGTGGAATAATGACGCAACTTTCTTGCGCATAAGCGCAAAAAAGTCGTCTGTATGTGCATCTGCAAACATTCCAGACACACTACAGTGGCGAGGAAGCCCCACTAACACCCGGAACATGTTGTTATACAAAATACGCAGGGCGTTGTACGACTTTTGGGTATAAGTAGCCCACAGACTGCTGGTGTAAAAAGTTTGGCAGAATGCCTTGAAAAGAGTGATTTTAACATTTAGTGTACAACCAGCAAATCTCCGAGCCAACATATTCCCTCTTATCGACAAAGCCCTACGTTCCCTTTCTATATCACAGTCATCTTTTAGCTCTTCATTTACAATGTGCCCAAGGTATTTAAACTGCGCGACTCTCTGCAATGGCGCACCATTGAGGTAAACAGGAGGTACAGATGCTGGAGGTTTATTTCTGCCTTTAAATACCAACAGCTCACTCTTTTTACAATTGTACTTCAACCCATGCAATTTAACCATGATAATTGAAGTTGTCCCATCAAACTTACAGACCGATTTCTATATTCCGAAATTCGAAGATGAACTAAGGTCCAGGACACAGACGAACTAAAATGGCACTGGGCAGGATGAATATTGCGAGACGTGATGAAGACAGATCGATACCTACAACGAACACTACGGCAACTTAATTTTTTGGTTACTTTCTGTTTTTAATGTAAACAGCCTTATTTTATTTACTAATATTGCGCTCCCCGAATTTTCTGAAAAAACTAAAGAAAAGCAAAAAAGGAATTATGTAAAAAAAAGAAACAAAAGACAAAATAAAAACACATTTGACCAAAAACTTAAGTTGGCGCATGGCGTAGTGTTCATTGGAGGTATCGAGATAGAGTAAAGCGATAACCGAATGGTTGGTTATAGAAACGTCCTGTAGCGAGACTGGTGGATGACATCATCGTCAAAATTATGGGCCGTAGATGCCAGACACTAGTACGGGATCGTTGCGGGAGGGGAGGGAGATGTTATCGGGAAGGGAGATCCCTTATAAATTAGATGCTTTTTGACATAGGCCGCTATTCTAGAAAGGCATCGAAATCTATAAAGGCTGTCAAAAAGTACGTTAGAAACTTCAAAGGATAACTGCCAGTAATACTGAACAAATTCAATTCATCGTCATCACCTACAGCCTGACTTCACCCATTGCCGGGTATCGACCTCACGCAGTTTGTGGCAATCGGTTTGAAAAAAACAAAATGTGTCTATCACAATAAGTTGACGAATCGTAGACCACCCCAGTGATGTCGTGTTTATTCCAATCAATTAACTTAAAGCTTGTTATGTATCCAGATTTGCATAACACACATACCTAAATCGTCAGTTCAATGCACTTGCATTCGCGCACCCCGGAACGCGCGCCCCGTGCATTGCAACGTGACCGATGCAAAACTCTGTCATTTTAATTATAATTATGAGACACTTTTCGGCCCAACGTTCCTAACATCAGACGTAGACAAAATTCCTTTAGTTAAGATCTTTTTCGTATAAGTACTTTTAGACCTAACGTACCTAACTTCGGACGTTCTTAAAATTATTTAGTTTAAGAAATACCTTTGTGGAAATTTAATATAGTTATTCATCATATTTCCTCGTCTTTACTTCATCTCCACTGCGGCCACCCTATATAATTAGCTTGGAGTACCTACCATTCACAATAAAATTTAGCATTTTCTGAGTTAATCTTAGTAATAAGTAAAAAAAGGATCACATTTGGATTGGGCCACTATTCTTAAAAAGCAGGTATTTTAAGGCTTTCATTGTTCACTATTTCAATGATTACCACTAATTACAGGTTTCTTACCACGGTATGAGTCCTTGTTGTTTTCTCAATATTTCGGAACGAAAATAAAAAGCACTCATACCGTGGTAATAAACCTGTAATTAGTGATAATCATTTACTGTATTTGATATTTACTTACTTACCCACGTCTCTTGTAATATTAAACTCACGTTTACAGTGTTCCACAATTGCTTGGTTTTGACTAATAACGAAACAAAAAACATGGTTCAAAATGAGGAAGGAGTAAAGTTTCAACATTTTTGCCATCTTGTCCTGTTGACTCTGAATGAAATGGACTGAACAAGCTCGAGAAACAGGTTATGTTATGAGACGGGTGTTATCAACTTTTTACATGCAACTACAATATAATTGTGCAAGTTCCTAGCGGTTGCAAGAGAAACTATTATGTTTATAGCACCGACACTTCTTCTTCTTAAAGTGGCTCTCCACTACTGGAAGTTTGTCCACAAATTTGTCCCTGTCCTTGGCCAAACGAAACAGTTGCTCTGATCTCGTGACTCCGGTCCACTCCCTTTATATTGCGTAACCATGACTTTTTACGTATTCCAACTGGTCTCTTGCCTTCAACCTTTCCTATCATTACAAGCAGATGCAGTTGGTATTTATCAGGTCGAAGCACGTGACCGAGATATGTAATTTTGCGTTTCTCGATGGTCCTCAATGTTACTGTGCAGGAATACTGTCTCGTTCTTGACTTTCTGCATCCAGCTGAAACAAAGCATGTGGCGGTAGCATCACATTTCGAATGCATCCTTATTATGGCGTGCAGTACCGATACACTAAATTTATAGCAGAAGTGAAAATTAACAATAACAATATGCCTGTAGGATTTCTGTGGCGTGTCACTTCCAGGACAAATACAGAAGTGGTCCTGCTCGATACGGCACGTATTATTTACCGCTTCTTGAACCTGAGCCCACAACCCCTGCCGACTGTGTCATTACCGGGGTTACGGGCATTAATATTTTAGGCCATGGGAGAAACGAGAGTCTAAAACAAATATACACGATTTAGATCCAAAAACACATACTTTCATTTCCAATTATTTATTTTGATGATATTTCAGCACTTTAAAAATATATAAACTATTAATATATATTTATATTCATAAATTCCAGATATACCCCGTCATAGACGTAGGCTGAGGTTTTACCCCTATATTGTGGATATTCCAAGGATTCACACGAAGCGTTTCGCTTCCACATTTATTGGCGCTTTGACTTGGGCCGAGAGTGAATAGACATTATTTAGGCCTTACCACCAAACGCAAGACAGAAACGTGGAAGACCTAGAAGGAGATGGCGTAATGAGTTTGATTCTTGTTTGAGATCTTGGCCTGTAGTGGTGTTAAATCGCGATAAGTGGAGAAAGGAAAGACAGTTTTTGCCCTGCAGTGGGACAATAACGGCTTAAAATGCATTCTCCATGGTCAACCGCATCGTCAGTTTCCATCAGATGTGATAGAGGTTAAATGCGCGATTATTTTTTTATAAAAAGAAAACAATGTTTCGATGAACCGCACTGACTTCGTATAATAAATTTATTTCTTCATATTTTCAGCATTGTTTTCATTGTGTATTTGACTAACTGCCAAATTGACAGACTTTGTCAGCAATTTGACCTGACTATAAAGAAAGCTTCAATCTGAACTCTCAACTTTTCTTCTGTAACTAAATTGTATCACAATATACAACAATCAAGTGTCCTTTTTGTTACATATTGTATAAGACAATCATATGCAGAGATTCCACTGTACTTTTTCATCACATATTAATTTTCTTTAAAGAGTTACGTCACACCAATAAAAATGTTATCAACACCTGAAATTAATTAAGCATAATAAAAATGCTTGAATTCACTTCATTTCACGCTACAATTATAAGATCGTTAATCCAATAGCAAAAAGACGATAGCAAAGGAAAGTTAGTTTATCCCATACATGAACAGTACAGGCCCTAACCAAAGTACAAGGAGCACATAAAAATGTCGAAGTATTCGTTGTACCTAATTTCAAGGATCGTAACAGCTGTCCTAGCCGTTAGCATTGTGATTGCTCAAACAGATTTAACAACAAAAAAGATCGAGTCCCCAGTGCAACAAGATGCCGAAACCGAAAAAAATATTTTCGAAGGCCTGATGCTATACAAAGATCTTTGTCAATCAACGTTCAACAGTTCTCACGATGGTAAGAATGGAAATAAGATAAATAAATAAATATTAGACAACATCACATAAGTCGTTCCGATCCCAAAGTAAGTAGCACTTGTGTTGTGAAAATATGAAACAACGACGGTACCACAAACACCTAAACCCGAGACAATATAGAAAAGTTAGTTTCTACACTGACTCGGGCGGGAATCGAGCCCGGGACCTCAGAGATGGCGACGCCATGAAAACCGATGTGCAAGCCACTCGACCACGTAGGCCGTCACAGTAAATACCGATTATGGTCCTCTTGAGTATGGCGCAAGTATTCTTAGGCCATCATTTCTTATCTATCAGAATAGTTCAATGTCAGGCATGTCTCCTACTACTACATTACATTTTAGCGTCGTAGGTGAGATGACTATTGCCAAGAAGCTGCTGTCTAACTGTGTAAAACGCTGTATTCCAGAGCACAGAGTGTCGAACAGGGTTCGAAAGGATAACTAACATTGATACTTATTGCCATGCATTATAACTATAATTATCTAGGTATTTTTAAAATTATTTGGAATAACAAAATTTCAAAAATGTATAAAGGACATTTTTCTACATTGACCCAAGCCCCATGGCCTGCTAATTTTAAATCATCTTAGTCGTGTGTCGAGTGTCAATGGCAAGATTTTGTACGTTTGGTATTGTAGTCTAGGCTCTACTCTATGAGTAGAAGTACTGGCTGAATGAATATAGATTTATGTTTAGAATGTATTTTAAAAATAGGATAGAAAAAAGAAGAACATCTTGGCAGTTCTAGAAGAAGCCTCCAAAAATCAACATGTGAAATACGTAATAAATATTTATTTATGAAGATATTCCCGGTTTATATTTAAAAAGATCTCTCGCTACACTACCTGAGCTACGTCCTATGTTACAGTATTCAGTGGCTAGCCATCGAGCTAATTCAACTGCCATTGCAAGTTTTTGATATTCTGCTCTTTCTGCAGATTGCACGTCGATGGTGTAGTCTACTAATTATTTGACATTAAATTGCTGATTTATGCCGGGTGCACGAGTTTTTCACTTACGTATTTCGCTTGCTTGCCTTGGCTGAGTCACGGCGTAGAAATCTGCTTTCCGCACAAAGGCGCTCGCAAGTCTTCCGCTTTTCGTTGCGGAGAGACTTGCGCGCATGCGCGGCGCCTTGTCTTTGTTTTGGTTTTATTGGACGCATAGACGCTGCTGCTCTGTGATTGGCCAATGGTGCTGTCCTCCGCGAACGTTCCCTGTTGGTTGCGTGGAAATATCAAACATGCTAGATATCAAACACACGCAACGCAAAGCAAGACAGATCATTGCGTATGCGCGGAGAGAGTTACACAAGCAAGTGAAAAACACAAGTGAAAGACTCGTGAACCGTGTGTGTCTAATAAACGAGATAAAAAATAAGACATACATACCTAGTAATTTCCATGGTAGTTTTAGTAAGGCAGCATCGATTGTTAGTGATAGAATAAATAAATGCCATCACTACCATTCCAGTGACACTCTATTGTGACTCAACTGTCATTGCAACAAAATTTTTGCAGAATAGCAAATATTATCGTAATTGCAATATAATCGCAATGTCGAGTCTCAGTAGCATTACAGTGACCAAGGATCGAACCCGGAACCTCAGAGATGGCGGCACCATGAAAACCGGTGTGCAATCCACTGGACCACGGAGGTCGTTAATATTGCGTATTGAATACAAATATGCAATAATTTATTAATGGCTTAAATACTGTGATTGGGGCCTGAATTTCGTTCTGCAATAAGTTTTATATTTATATAAATAAATATAACGTTGTTACTGTAACTTAGACCGTGTGTGTGTGTGTGTGTGTGCGCGCCCGCGTTCGTGCGTGCGTGCATGCGTGCGTGCGTGCGTGCGTGCTTCGTGCGTGCGTGCTTGCGAATCGCGTATATTTGTTTTTTCAAACAAACCGACGTTTCGGACCCTTTACAGATCCCATGGTCACGGTTGACTGAGGTGGTACAGGTACTAACTAAAACAAATATACGCGATTTAAATCTGGCAAAATAGTTTCATTTCCTAAGGTAAGTATAATCATTAATGGAAAACGGCCACGTTTGTCAGCTTACGTCTTAGTTACTATAAAAATATCCAACACGATCAAGATCGTTTTTCTGATATCGAATAATATTTCCAGATTTCATGATTCCTTTTATACTAACTGGTAAAATAGCAGATGAAACTGACAGAAATGCTAAGGTAAGTAGCATCAAGATGAAAGACCTGCGTCATTATAATTTTAGGACAATTTTTTTGAGACAACAATAAAATTGGGACACTTGGGATTTATAGGCGTTTGCATCGATGCAATCGCGCGCTTGTGTTGCGTTTGCATCGCTGCTTATAATCGCGCGTGTGTGTAAAGGTAGACGCGACCGCATGGCTACTGTATCGCGTTCGCATCGCTTTTAAAAGTCGCCATGTGTAACTGGTCTAAAAGCCATAAATCCACCTGAAGGCTTTAACAAAAACCTCTATTCACAATGGAACAGTGTAGGTCAATAAATGAACTAGTAGCCGTGAAGCTGCAGAGCTTTGAACACCACCATAAAGTTGCCTGCTTACCGGTATTGTACAGGGTACATCATAGCGATTGTGCGAGGGAATTGCACGATTTAATTCCGACTTCCCCTTTTCATCATTGGGGAACCAGACGTAGGCTGGGGTTCCGACCCTCATCATCATCAGCTTACACGCATCTACTGATGAACTGCTGGAGGCTTATGACTCCGCTTGAACATCCCCTTGAACAGCACGACAACTCCCTCATGTTGTGGATACTCCAAGGATTCCCATGAGTGTTTCACTTCCACATTTGCCTGCACACTTGTTTCCAGAACGGTATAACTTCTCAAGGCAAGAGTGAATAGGCATTTTTTGGGTGTGCATGCTCCATCGTTGACTTCATCGTCACTTTCCATTATGTGAGATGAAAATCCATAATTATTTTTTAATAAAAAAAATATTGAGCTTATTTTATGAAATCAAGCTACGGAAGAACATTGACAAGTCCCATATGCCTATAATTTCACCCTTTAAAACCGAAAAGTAGTCATATTTTTTAATGATTGATCTTCTTTCGTTGGGGCATAAAATAAATTAAACCAATAGATATTTTAATCTGTTCTGAGACACGTAAAAAAATTGATTTATATAAATTAACTTTAATAGTTTTATGTTGGGCCTCAAAACTAAGACAAATGAGCATTAAAAATAAAACTTAGATGCTTATTTTAAAACTAAGTAAATGTTGATTATATTTGTGAACTAATATATATTAATTATAATATAATTTGACCTGAAAATATATTCGGAAATGCAAACAAATTTGCTTAACCTACCTAAAACCTAACTTACTAAATGGAAGGCGCAACCAAGCAATCAAGATTTATTAGAAGATCAATATCAAATGATATACTGGTTATAAATAACATCAATCGTTAAAAGAGATCAATCATAAAAAAAGAGGATCAAATATTATTTTCGAATACCAAATATTAATTTAGTATGCTTAAATATAATGATAGTGTCATCTTGAATGCAGTTCATTTACAATTTATCCGTAGATCATCTACTATATATGAAATAATTATATATATCAAACATAAAAAAAATATCGTTTATTTAAAAAAATGCACATTTACTATAGATCGATTATATCTTTGAGGATCAAATAAACCCCTTTGAAAAACCAACAAATTATTACTGTTTTAGTGCTTTTTTCTATGCATGCTAGAAATGACAGGAGTAACAGATTCTAAAGACGGCCACTATGACCCGAAACAAGCCTGCTTTCTTTTTTCCCCGCCGAAAAGTATTGTGATGAAAAATGTTGAGTCTATAAGCGAGGAGTGTATCAAGAAACAAGGTGAGTTATTATTATATGTTAGCGGTTCCAGTCAGGCTGCATAAATCATGGAACTGACTATGAGAAGGAAGATTATTATGTACACTTACGTAGACGGAAGATCTCTAGAAGAGTGGCATCAAAAGTGCTAAAAGATGAAATATAAGAATTCACTAGTAGGAACAAAGGTTCACACTGCAGGGCTCAGGCATAGATCACATAATAGTTACTACGTAACAGATACATACATCACTCTCATACAAAATCGAAAATACCTACGCTATAATAGCCTGGCTCACTAGTAGTAAGCGTCTGACACCAGGCGCTCACTACGAGGAAAAAGGAACCTAAGCACGCGCTCAGAGAGGAGAAGATAACGTTACCCACCATGTGCAGTCATGCGGAGCCGAATGCTCGCAAATAAAAGACTTGTGACGACATCGGTACACTCAGTCGTAGGCACTTATCGCATAACCTTGAACGAGTGAGCGAGCCCTGCCTCAGGCGACGGTTTACGCCATAGCTGCATAGTCCGCCACGCTGGCCCACTGTGAGTTGAGAACTCGTTTTCCGAAGGTTATGTGTCCTTCATCAAAAAGCTCATGGTAAATTCCAAATTAAATTTCGCACGTAAATTCCGAAAACCTCAGAGGTGCGAACCCGGATTCGAATACACGGCCTCTGTTTCAAAAGCGGTAGGTCAAATCCTTAGGCTACCAGGGCTTAAATGTAATAAGTAATTTTTATTATTTGTTGATTTTTAAAGATCTAACTTTGGGATAACTACAATATAAATCGCGTAGTAACATTGACGTTCTAACGCGGCAATTGAAGTATTGCTTAAAAATCTAGACAAATTGTGACAAATCAATCAGATATAATGTTATCGATGTTAAATACCACATTCGCCATCTAGTGGAGTTTAATGCTACTTAGATAATATTTGTAAGTTTCTTTTAATATTTGCAGTGAAAGAAGACTTATGTGATCAAGCGTATCACTTTATGCAGTGTGTGATGAAGGAAGTTTTGCATCAATACGGCACCCCACAGTTTATTGAAACCACTACAACCAACCAACCAACTACAACTACAACGGAATTATCATTTATTGAGTGATTGATACGGAAGAAAATGTACCTTTTTAAAATTTACATGACTCTTAACTTAAAACTGCTTTGTAAAATTTTATTTTGAAAATAAACTAAAAACTTTTTCTTTCCTGGCACGTTAATTCTTTCCACCCATGAAATATTTAATTCTAGGGTAAAATTATACAATATATTCAGTACTTTCAATGTCAAAAAAAAGAGGTTGAAATACCGTAAATACTTTTTAAAATGTCCTTCCGGGACCGTTGTATCTGTTACAATTAATAACTTATGTTTTTATGCAATTATACTGCCAAACTTTAGTTGTGATCATTGACTTACAATTATATGGACGTCGGGTCCGCGCTAAAAAGTGTCCGCACTTGTAAGGCGCTAAAATCGTATACAGAGCGCGACACTCCGCTTTAGTCTTCATTTGTTCTACTGACAGCGCGATACTGCGATGACATTACAATTTAAATTTCGAATAGGTTGACTTGGGACATTTTTTTCGTGGTTTTTGTATTAGACCCGTCGTCCATTTATTTGTAAGTCAATGGTTGTGATGTGAAAAATGACCCCGTTGAATATGAAGCTTTGAAAAAAAAAACATTTAGACAGATACGTGGAGCGCACTGTAAGTTTCCGGAATGAATAAGGAAAAAATACTATAAATGGTCAGAAATGAATTTATTGTTTCTCAAAATATTCTCCGTTAGCAGAATGAACCAATTTTGAAAACATTTATGCCACTCGTCCGTGACAATCTCTGAAACACATTTTTCATACTCTTCGACAGCCTCTTCAGGTGATGAAAATCGTTGACCGAGTAACTGGTTCTTAATTTTTGAAAATAAATAAAAGTCACAAGGTGCCAGGTCGGAACTGTACGCGGGATGGCTCATAAGGACAACGTTGTTCACCTTCAAAAATTCATTTGTCTGTATGGCCGTGTGAGAGCTGGCATTATCGTAGGGCAAGATGATACGGCGTTTACGGTTATTTTTACGAAGTTTGTCAATAACTTCCGGCAAACAAATGGTCGTGTACCAATCACTATTCACGGTACAACGATTCTCCAAAGCAACAGTAGCCACGTATCCAGTTTTATTAAAAAAAGAAGCAAACTTCAGCTTAGAGACACTTTGCACGCGCGCTATTTTGGTTGGTTTCGGCTCATCTCGAAAGATCCATACGCTCGAATGCTGCTTTGTTTTGGGATCGCAACTATAAATCCACGCCTCGTCACCTGTTACTATGTCCCATACCAAACTTGACGCCCCTTCGTTGAATCTGACAAGCATGGCATTGCACCAAGAGACGCGATCCGTTTTTTGAGCCTCAGTCAAATTAAGTGGGATCCACCGAGAGCACAGCTTTTTCACACCCAACTCTTTGTGTAGTATTGATTGTATTTGACTCATGCCTATGCCTAAAAATGCCCGAATCTCATGGTATATATCACATGCCTGTCTGTTTTCATCTTACGGTGCACAGCATCGATGTTTTTGTTGTTCTCAGCAGTGGACGGACGACCATCACGAAATTCGTCACTGAGATTCACACGACCTTTTTGAATTGTTTGAATTCTGCAAACCAGCTATAAATAGTCGTATTGCATGGTGCTGCATCGCCAATAGCAGTTTGCAGCCGAGGGAAGCTCCGCTGAGCTGTTAAATTATACTTAGTCGTAGAAAATCATACTACGAAAATTTTCACGAGTTAAATCCATGGTGATGTAGACAACACTACAACAAAACAAACTGTAATCTACAGCCAAAAAGTTCCCTTTTTAAATGTTGTAATGACTTTTTAAATATTTTTTTTACTTTTTAAAATTGTTTATATAAGTTGCCGTTCCGGAAACTTATAGTGCGCCCTATGTATAAAGAAAATAAAGTATCTAAGCGATACTCAAAAACAAAGTAAAAAGGAAAGTTAAGTGGATCTAATGAAGCAAAAGGAAAAGAAAATCAACTAAAGATAAATAAACACATTACTTAAAGAAAAAATAAATGAAAAAGTATAGAAAGACAGAATGACGTAAATAAGAAGAGTGAGAATAAAAGAAAATAAAGAAGAAATAGTACAGTAATAGTAAAAGAAAATAAGATCAAGACCGCAATTTCAATTTTAGATATTGTAATACGTTAAGAAGGTTTATTGTTTTAAATATTTTTATTTTCTTATAGTGTATTATAGTATCCTATCCAAGCAAAATTTCCCTCGCTAGATGTATGTGCTCATCATGATGCGTAAATGAGTACATTTCATGTTGACGTAATGAATAATATGATTTCTGTAGAGCGGAAGTTCGCTAAGTTATAAAGAAAAATAAATATAATTATTAATACAAAGATCTAATAATCAGAAAATACACTCAGAAAAAATTCCTTCGATCCGGTCGGATTCGAACCGACGTCTTCTTGCATACCCTGCCAGACGCTATACCAACTAATCTCTTTATTAAGAAGAAAGAAAAAAGAAAAAGATCTTTGTATTAATAATTATAACAAACTAGTGGAGTAATTTCACAAAAAATAATTGAATATCAATTCAATAAAAATTTAATAATACAGTGAATAGCGACATCTCTCGCCAGGACTGGTAGCTGTAAAGGTACTAACTGGGTGATAAATCTGTCAAAGATTTCTCATAGATGGCGCTACGACTAAAAAAGTCGTTGAAAGACCAAGTACAAAGACACGACGCAAGCACATAGAGAAATTCGTGAGGTCCGTTGGTTCGTTCCGTGGCTTAGTTGGTATAGCGTCTGGCACGGTATGCAAGAAGACGTCGGTTCGAATCCGACCGGATCGAAGGAATTTTTTCTGAGTGTTTTTTCTGATTGTTCGAACTTTGTATTAATAATTATAACAAACTAGTGGAGTAATTTCACAAAAAATAATTGAATATCAATTCAATAAAAATTTAATTAAAAATAAATATTTTGGTAAATATGTTATGACATTTTACTTACTCAAATTTAAATTCATCAGAAGCCACACTAAGATATTAGTATAGTGACCTTGACATATGTGTCAGTTTCGTTAGTTATCAGTTGAATTACGTTTTCCGTTTTGGTTCATTTTTCTGCTTTTGACCCACGACGTATAAATAACTACAAACATATAAACTTTATTGCAATCATGTAACGTTGGGTACTTCTCATTGATAGTGATGTAGAAATTAATTTCATTATTAAGCCTGGCATTCTGTTTACTATACGGCTCTGCAGAATTCAAAATTGCTTAGATAGAAGTTTAAATAGAAAACTACCATAAGGCCCGGACGTAATAATAAATCTTTATTCAGTCAAGACAATTACAATAAAAGCGCATATCGTCGGGGATAGTGCTATTCCGTGTAACTAGCATTGGATAATTCCGCGTATCTGAAACATGTAGCCTATTTGACTTTTGCATGTTAGTGCGGATTACGCGGAGTTCTGCATACTTGAGCTCAGACTGCCATTTTCGCTTTGTACGTTATGGACGTGTCATTTATAATCGAAAATCTTAAAAAATACCTTATTTTGCTTTTTTAGCGCAAAAATGATAGTGGCACTTGTAATATTATCCTTGCTGGTGTTTCATATAATAGATAAGAACTAAGAACTAAGTAAACTTCAGGAATTCGCTGTCGTTTAGCTATCGACAGCTAGATGGCACATTGATTGAAATTTCAGTATAAAATCAAAACATCGTAACTTGCAATAATAGGTATTCAACTTTCAACGATACGCCAACAGTGTAAGGTTTAAATTATACTTAGTCCAGAATTTGTGTTAAATTAGAAACTCTAACCAATCATTATCAAGATTTCATAGTGTTTCAAATTATGAACGAGTGAGTTTTGACTGCTGTCCAGTTCTAGTAGTAATGGCGGCACTTAGATTGTTTTTTTTTCTACCGTGGTTTGAAACTATATTTTGTCAGATCTGATGTTTATTCTTAGAGGATGGAAAAAAATAAAAGAAAGGAGCTGCCCTAAGTACAGAATCAACGTGCATATTACCAAAATTTGAAAGTTACAAATGGCGGATTTCTTTAGTGTTGTACCATAATCTATCGATAAGTCATCATCGACATGCAAATGTATGGCTTGAATTTTTGTTTCTTTAGTTTACTGTAACCAAAGTATGCCTAAACAAACACAAGTCTGATAATTTAATCTCGAGTGGTATATTATTATAAATGTCAACACACATTTTTAAACTTCAAAAAAAATTTATTTTCAACATTACAACTGGTAACTTATTTAGTAAAAGTCACCAAACTGCTGTGCAGTTTGTTGGCGACATGCGCATTCTTGCTTAATTATACCTACTTTACTTGTATTTAACATTACGTAGTATTAATTGTAAAAATCAATTATCGGAAATCAACAATTATCATGTACTAGCTTTTCCCTACGACTTCGTCCGCGTACAATTTTTATACAAATGAAAAATATTCAAGTATGAACCAAATCGCACCACGTGTTAAAAAGTTACCATACAAACTTTATTACCCCATTTCGCCGCATTTTTTAAAAACTGTCATGCCATTTTTTTACCATTTTTATTGTAAAATATTTATGCAAAGTTTCGCCTTTGTAATTTCAAGGAATATTATTTTTCATGCAAATGTTTTTAACCGTTTTCGCCCTCTTAGGGGATGAATTTGAAAAATCCGTTCTTAGTACTCCTTCACTAAATAAAATTAACACTCAACCCTCAAGTTATCATGTTCCAGTACCTATGATTTCCAACCATTCTTTCTTCCTTTTTTCATTTGTAGGAAAACTTGAAATAATAATAATAAAACAATAAAAACCTCATAGTGAATTGTTTTAATAACAGAATATCGATAATATGTATGCTTACAAGATCAACACTATCTCAAAATAATCGTTAACAACAATCATCAAAATATACAAACAAACAGGCAATCTAAAGTAACAAAAGCAAAATTTGGCGAGATTTATAAATAAACTACTTAAATAAGTCTAATTACATAAAATATACGGGCTATTGTGTGATTTATAGACAAAAAAATAACACATGCCTGTGCAATGTAACATTCGATTGATTTGCAGTTTTTCTAAAGCCGCAACCTTTAATGCTGCAGCGTCGCATTTTTATTAATACCTAATTATTCTCACTGTCAATATTTTTGTCCAATTTAATTATAATACATGTGAATAATTCAATAATACATTTGGAAAAACATTTGTTTTGACATTTGATGT
Organism: Hyposmocoma kahamanoa; assembly: GCF_003589595.1. Classification (NCBI taxonomy): domain Eukaryota; kingdom Metazoa; phylum Arthropoda; class Insecta; order Lepidoptera; family Cosmopterigidae; genus Hyposmocoma; species Hyposmocoma kahamanoa. The sequence continues at coordinate 1,436,906 of NW_020653415.1, forward strand.
ACTTCCCTTTGACAACGGTATCATGTACCTCATGTACTTGAAATGGCCACGGTTGGCATTTAAAATGACGTTACGAATTTTCGATTCCCGTGTTTGACACAGACCAATGTAATGCTATCTCTTTTGGCTTAAGACGGCACGTAATAGTTAAACAAAGACAATAATATGTTTATGTTTTCGACGTCGAAATGCATCATATACATATAACGTCTGATTTATATATATGTCAACGTAACATGTCCTTTAGTTTCCATAGTCTAAGTGTTTATTCCATTTTGCAAACTACCTAACGTTTGACGCTCTTTGTTGGTCCTATGACCACAGCACACTGACAGAACATTGGGTCGTGTTAAGAACCTCAAACGTTGGTTGGTTTGAAAACATAAACACATACTCGATTTTAGGACCGAAAAAAATAGTTTCATTTATACAATTTTCACTACATATTATGAATAATATGGCAATAAATAAAGAAAATACCTAGTGTACAAAATACAAGACCTTTATTTAGTATATTAAATAGACATTACAATTAAGAACAATGCTACAATTCAAACCTCAAATTCAAAAATTATCTTTATTTCATAGGTGAGCAAATTACATTTAAAATCGACATATTTATTAAACTTTCTTTTTAATATTAAGTGACGGGACAAACAAGTCATGCGCCTGATAATAATCTACACGCCTGTCCATAACAGTTGCAGTGCCACTCAGAGCTTTAAATCGCAAAGATCTGAGGGGCACTGCCACTGCACCCGTCGAGACATAAGTTGACAAGTCCCACTCTTACCCTTCAAAACCGGAATTACTGTGGTAATGCTGATATTACTGCTTGGCGGCAGAAATAGGTAAGGTGGCAGTACTTCCTTGGATGAACTATGTCGCAAGGAGATCTACTGCTACTAATTACTGCTACTCATTCGTAAGGCAGATTTTCCTGATAAGAATTAGTTAAAAACTCTATGGGTTGATATTTGTAAATAAACGTTTACACACATTTATCATTTACAATATTTATTAAAAATATTCAGAGATCGAGACGACCTGCAAGAGCTAAACGGGTCATTACCCAGGGATTTTTGTCATCCAAGTAAGTAAATCTTGTATTTTTAATAACATTTATAGTATTTTTTTTTAAACCGGAGTCAGAACGCGAATTCGTGGATTACGAATAAAGTTGATTGCACAGAGAAAACGACTTGAGAGAAATTTTAGAACCGCGCTTCAATGGGCCTCGAATCCAGTCTAGCTTAAGTGTGTACTTAGAATGAATTTAAATGCATGAACCCCAACGGTTCGCCAGTAATTTCCTTTAAAATTTCATTACCGTCGATCTTATTTGCTTAATATAAATGTTTAACCGACTTGAAAAAAAGGAGGAGGCTCTCAATTCGTCTGTATGTTGTTTTTTTTGTATGTATGCTACGCGATAACTCCGCCATTTGTGACCCAATTTTGATGATTATTTTTTTGTTGGAATGAAGGTACCACAGATGTGGTCCCATTCAAATTTCAAGAAAATATTCCAGTGGCAAACTAGGGGCTGAATGACTTTTGAGGTCGGTTTTTTTAACCGGAGGCTAGATTATGATATCTTGTTTCACTTAAATTACTTAAATTGTTGGTTACTGTATTTAAGGACTTTGCTGTAAGTCAGCAAACTGAATGTTTTGATGCCCGCCACGATGCATTTGAAATATATATACCCCGTCCCAGGAGTCGCTTTCATCTAAAAATAATCATAATAATTAGAACTAAAAGGGATGATAATCGACTTGAGAGAACGCTTTCCCTCAGTGCATCGCACCCTTGTTGGGTACAGCTACAACGTATTTAGCCAAATAAGCCAAGCAGCGTTTGCCCCCGGCGGCGTGAACGAGCATTGCCAACTGAGGTATGTCGTGCCGGTCATTTCGACCCCCCACGGCAATGAACGTGTTCACGACTTAACCATCTTATTTTTTTTTTTATGACATCAAGTGACAGGACGAACAAATCGTACCCCTGGTAGTGAGCGACACGCCTGTCCATAGCAATGTCATTGTCATTCAGAGTTTCAAATCACAGAGATTTGAAGGCACTGCGCCCGTCACCCTGAGACATAAATTGACAAATCCCATGTGCTTGTAATTTCTCAAGCATCCCTGCCCTTCAAAATTGGAACGCAGTAAAGGTCAAACAGGTAAGGTGGCAGTACTTCCTTTGAACTCTTTCACACGGAGCTCTACTGCTATTAAATGTTATATAGTCAAGCAATAACAACCAACGGACACCGCATAAATTTCGACCTGTAGTGTGTGTAATAGACCTGGCAAAGGACGCAAGAAGCCATTGGATAGATACGACTACCACTATGTTTAATTGAGCAGATTTTGGGCAAACTTTCCCATGGCCTGAGAAATGCACGTAGTATTTGCTCAGATGTCATTCCAGCACTCTTAGGCTTCCTACAATTTGTATTGGGAAGGTCCGTAAATCTTTCAGCTTATGATAATGATTAATATTTCCTTACCTATATCCCGACCACAATTGTGCGCCATAAGCTTGAATGTGGCTTTTTCCGTGGTCACCAAATGCTCTGCCATCATGATGACCGTTTGATTTGCACCGTACTTATGTTTCTCTAAACCTGTCACGCCCATCTTACTTGGCATACAGTAAAGGTAGCACTGCAGAAATGTTAATTTTTTATTACATTTATTTATCAATGAAATCAAGACACAAGCCAAACCTTTGGGGATATTATGAGGACATAGGTCCAATACATAGGCTTTATGAGATCGTCTATGAGTTTTATTTTGAGGGATAGCGGTAATTTTCCCTTCATCCCGTCTTTGATTGACCAAAAGTTTCTCCAGGCATTTCCTGTGCTTCAGACGAACTATTTTAGTTGTCTTGACTGTTTGAGAAAAACTATTTAGGATATTCAGGACTGCCTTCACTCATAGATTTTTTTGTTTCCTGGGATGTTTCCTGTACAATGCACTCCACCGTGAACTAAACATCTTTCAACTAAATAAGTTTGAATGTAAAAAGAAGTTGGCAAACTGGCTGCAAGAATTGAATTACGATGAAACTGAAGCTTTGCTTCATCCGATTGCATGACTCAAGGACCTATTTATTTATTTATTTTTGGAGCTTTGGGTAGAGTGGGATCTCTATATGTATATGTATATATATACAGGGTGTAACAGCAAGGTGTAGTCATATTTGAAGGTCGGATTCAGTTAATGGTATGAAACTATTTAGCAAAGTTGTTTTAGTACAAACTACGTTATTTATGGAAATTTCGCCATGAACAGTTTCGATCAGCTGATGTCATTTAACGAAAATAAATAGTCACATCACATCTCTATTGAGTATTATAATACAACCAAATTACGTAACTTGAAAAAATTGTGAAATTCAGGC
>NW_020653415.1:1460319-1589023 GCF_003589595.1 Hyposmocoma kahamanoa
GTCCATTTATTTGTAAGTCAATAAGTATATCCATCCACGAGTTATTTAGTTAGGCGAAGAATTTAGTCCAGACTGTTTAGTACTAATCATAAAACATGATGCATTAAACTGGAAGTTTTGATGGGCGCTTAATACCTTTGACCAAGGCTGTAGGACCATGAATCTTTGCCTATTGATTGTTTGGTTGGTTGGAGTGATATTAACAACGACACAACAGTTTTGAAATCATTTATTTTTTCTTATCTTCTAAGTTACAAAAAACGTGAAAAGACTAGGACATTTATAATTAATTAGACAGATCTTTGGATAGAACATTGTCGATTGTGATATGTTTTTACAAATGGACTACACAATTTATAAGCACATTTTATTGTTTCCATTGTCTTCAATGTAACATTTCGATCTTCGTTGTTAACTTTTATGCCGCGAAACTTATTAACTAGTTCCTTACAAATCATGAATGAATAAATGAAAACTGTTTTACTGCTCATACAAAAAAATTAAATGACAACACAGAACAGCCTAATACACAACAGGCGGCAAAAATTAAAAAAAATAATACGTTATTGTCGTTCAACTATGATGGTATAGTCGCCCTAGCCTCATTGATCAACTGCTGGAAATATATAGCAAACCTGAAGATATCCCGCGCTCAACAAAAGACATACTGAAAAACAAAGACAATACCCTGTCCTATACAATTATAGAACATCTGTTCGCGGATAATGTGTGTTTTCGCCTAAACGTTCTGTTTTCTTCCATTGGTGGTATATCGACTAAGCCTTTTTTTGGTACTCGGATCCCTAATTGTAAAATAATAATAATGTACAACAACATAACATCAAACGTAAAGGTACCTAGCTGAGTGAAGAAATAGATTTCTCACAGATGGCACTACGGCAAAAAAATCGTTAAAAACAAAAACCAAGATTTGCTACAAGCACATAGAAAAATTTGTAAGGTCCGCTAGTATGTTCCATGGCCTAGTTGGCATAGCGCCTGACACGATTTACTGGAAGACGTTGGTTCGAATCCAACCAGAACAAAGGATATTTTTCTAAGGGTTCGTCTTTGTATTAATAAACATATTAAACAACCACACATGGTATCTAAGGATGAATAAAACAGGTCCGAGAATGGACCCCTGAGGAAGCCCTTTAGCAACGGTGGCGGCACCAGAAAGCATAGAAGACCCATCCTCACCGCGTACCTTCACATAGTAGTAGTATAGTGCAATTCTATTCGTACCGAAAAACTATACGATTCGGAGAGTGACTGCAGGAATTTTACAATCTAGCGTTTTTAGCCACGGTATGGCGAGGTCGCTGGTTCATGTTCCGCCGGATTGAAAGAATGTTTCATTGTGTTCTACCTTTATGTTAACAATTACTTTACAAATTGGTTCCACTCAATTTCCCGATCTCAAATTAGCGAACCCAGTATTATGACTTCTACAACAATGGAGTCCATTCCGAGACCAACTACCAGAATACTCAAACCAGAAACAATTAGGAAAGATTATTCCCCAAATTAATTATACCAGGAATCGAACCCGGGGCTTCCTCATCCAGTCCACATTACAAAGCGTTGGGCCACTGAGGCTATCTATTGTAATAATTGTTTTTATTTTTGTATAAAATTTATTTTGGCTTAGTTTAACATATCACATAATCGACACTGTGTAACTCTAGACATAATTAACTACAATTTAGAATTTTGCCCATCACCAAAAAGGTTGTTCCAAATTGCCCCAACCCATCCAAATTGTGGTTCCCTGCAAATCATATTACAATAATTATATTAAGTATTATTGATTTTATTAATTATAGTTATAATACCATAGAATTCGTTAATTTTGTTAAGTTACTCCACTAGTTTCTTGCAATTATTATGGTGCTAACAGATTGACTGCATGCAGCCGAGATCGATAGCATGCAGTTAATGCGTGAAGTCGTTATCAACTTCAACATTAGCACACACATAACACAGTAACTGCAACCATGCAGTCAATCCGTTAGCAGCCTTAATATCAAAATCACTACACAAAGAAAAAAATCACAAAGAAATAAACGAATATCATGGCAGCAAAACGTTACGATATTCAATAAAATCAATGGTATAATTGATACAGCGACATGCAAGAGACGATCGACATCGTAATTTCTGACGATCGTCACGTGTAATGAAACAAAACGAGTAAATGTGTAAGCAACAGACGATCGACATCGTATTTTTTGTCTGTGACATTTAAATACAGACAATTTTATACACATGTGACACACATTGAGTTTATCCTTATGTTCAACACCAGCTCAATAAAAAAATGTCAAGACAAGATTCTGTATGTTATATCATATCGTCAATAAGACGCGATATTAGAAAGCTACTATTATTCTAATTGCTTGTTTGCACTGGATCGACAGACTACTTCGCCTTGCTGAAGGAGGCGTAGTCAACTCGCTGTTTACACCGAGTCGACCGCCGCATCTTCGGCAAGTGAATTTGTTTAACGAAGGCGGCGCAGTTGTCAAAATTACCTACGTACTATGTACTTACGCACAGACACACAACAAGTTGTTCGAAACATTCAACAAACTGTTAGTATTGGTAGATATTCCTTGGCCACCCGTACGTGTAACGTGGTGGAATGCAATTGCCGACACGTTATAAACTTGTTTGGCCTACCATCCCTCGTCAAAGGCGACAGAGTCGCCCGACAGTGGCTAGGGGTATATCTAGTGACTAAGTCGACTTTAGCAGCGAACTACAGTCGTTAAACGACTCAGTGTTTACACTGGGTCGACCAGTCGACCTAGTGTGAATGCACCATAACATGAGTTAATTTTTAGTGCAAATATGTACATTGCTCAATCTGGAACTTACTCTTTCTTGCAATTGTACATGTTGTTTACTTTTCGGACGTCTCCTCGGCTCAAGCCTTCCCTCTGACCCAGAGTTACTCCACCCACCTGGAATTAAAAAAGTTTAAAAAAGACTGTACGGCCAACCAAAACGATGTTCATACGCCTATCACCTATAAATTTCAGTAATAGCAATAAATAAGAACTAGCAAAATAATACGAATGTTTGAAGTGGAAAATTAGCGTAGATGTGTGTGTAAGCGCATTTATATGTATAGATGAGTAAAGTAATTCAAAATTATGCACACCAACTATGTATTCAAGTGGACTGTAAGTTTTGTAAATTATTATTTTAAGTACAATATGCATTATATATTTCTTTACCTATAATGTTAATCTCAAATACTCGAGAAAGCTCACGTAACGGTCAACGATGTGAAAAAAGTAGACTTTATTGTAAACAAAAAAAACATAATTTAAATTATGATTGCAAACTGAAATTAAATAATTTTTTTTTCTCTACTACGCGTGTCCATAAGTAAAGTATAGTTAGTTCATCACGTGAAAAAGAAAAACAAATAAAACAACTGACAATCAACTTATATTCCCATTAAAAACCCAGTCAATAAGTCAGTTTTCAAGGACACTAATAATGCGATCTATAGCGACCCAGAAACTTTTCCAAGCAGGGTATCTACGAGTACCTACTAAAATTACCGCTGGGGCCGCTGTAGAATTTGCCATACAAATAAAGCATGTTACGTGGTAGCAAGAGACAATAGTCACTGTAAACTTATGTCAAACACACACAGAATATATTTTAGAATTTCGTAGAAGTAGTGCTTTTTTACTCGAATATCACTGTGTGCACTGTACATAGCACATATTGTATCCCCTTACTAAGGACTGAAATGCGACTGTTCATTGTCCTAAAACCCATTCGATGTGCCCGGCAGTCGGATGTATGCCTTCAGTCGATTTTTCAATAATAATAACAATTGTCGTACGATTTCATGTCCGTTTAAGATCGGAAAGTGTAGATTGATCTTTAGTCTCTGTTGCGTGAAATTTGGAACGCCTTTCTTTACCGTTTATAGCTGTTAGTACTTTTTTATGATATTCAGCGACGGAACGAAGCAACACAGCTGGTGCTAAGCAACACGCCTACCCATGACAGTTGCAGTGTTACTAAGAGCTTTAAATCTCAAATATCTGAGGAGTACTGCCTCTGTGGCCGTCACCCTCAGAGATAAGTTGACAAGTCCCATTAAAGATTGAAAAGTGTAAAGCAGTGACATTTAGGCCCAATTTACATTACTGCGGAACGGATTGGAAGCGAATATTTGTAATGATTTTGTTTTAATGATGTTAAGTAACCGGACGAACAAGTCACGCGTCTGGTGGTAATCGACACGCCTGTCCATAACAGATGCAGTGCCACTCAGAGTTTTAAATCGCAAAGATATGAGGCACTGCGTCCGTCACCCTGAGACTACTTCCGTGTGCCTGTAATTTCACCACCTTTACTCTTAACCTTCAAAACTGGAACGCAGTAATGCTCTCATTACTGATTGATGGCAGAAATAGGTAAGGTGCCAGTATTTCCCTGGACGAACTCTTTCACAAGGAGCTCTACTGTTACTAAAATATATAATAAATGAATACCGTCTTCCTAGAAATAAATAAAGTTTTATATATCTATTATTTCTCTTTGTTATTTCGTAGTGCCTCACTGCAGAGCAAAGAGCTTGCTTAAACCATTGCACAACTTGCTATTTTGAAAACTGTATAACTACTAACACAGGAAAAATGTTTAAACTCACCTTGGGTACGATAGTCTTTTGATTGTTTCTAGAGAAAGCATATTCCGAGTAGTGCATAACACTATTGTAGTCGTAGGCAACTCCAAACCCGTCTGCCGTCTTGGGATCTGCTTTTTGGAAGTTGTTCTCTGATCCTATAAAGAGGTAGAAAAGTAAACAAAAGCAATCATAATGTTAAATATATTTTTTTTATAGTATCAAGTGACGGGAAGGACGAGTACTGCGTCTGATGAAAAGCTACACGCCTGTCCAAAGCAGTTGCAGTGCCACTCAGAGCTTTAAATCGCAAAGATCTGAGGGGCGCTGCCACTGCGCACGTCACCCTGAGACATAAGTTGACAAGTGTCATGTGCCTGTACTTTCACCAGCACCCCTACCCTTCAAAACCGGAACACAGTAATGCTTGACGGCAGAAATAGGCAAGGTGGCAGTACTTCCTTGGACGAATTCTTTCACATGAAGCTCTACTGCTACTAACTATATAGCTATATAAATATGAATTCACCATCATCAACTCCTTATACTTCCAACTACTGGGTAACAACTAGGGTTTTCAGCTCAATGCATTTCTGTGTCCCGAAATAAAAAATATTGAGTGTATTTCTACTGTAGCGCATCGGGAACGTTCGATGAGGCGCGCGTGTATGACTTCAGCGCCTTACTGCGGAACTGGGTAGAGCGTGACGTGTACCATGAAGTACGAAATACGAAGCAACGATCATAGTTTTAGCTTCGTATCGGACCGGAGGCTACTACGAAATGCGTACGAAGATCATGATTTGACATAATTCCTTACTACGAAACGTCAAATGACAGCTCTCGTATCGAATTTCGACATTACTTTCATCTTAAAACATAATAAATATGTAATACGTATGAGCTTCGTTGCGGACGCAGTCACGTAGTATCGTATTTCGTGGTACATTTCCTGATGCGTAGAGCGCGAGGCAGTGCCAACAGCCTCCTTCAGACGGTGGCCGAGAGGGAAGATGGGCCAATACTGTGTCAATGTGTAGCTGTTCATGTCAAGTGTGTTAGAACCGTCCTTAGAGTTATTATTATTATTATCAATAGGGTGGCTTCATTTGGGGCCTATGGAGACCCTCATCACCGCGACCATTAATTGATCTATTGTGATTACCACTAATTCAGAGCCAAGACCAAGAGCATTAAGGAACTGAAGGACTTTCCTGGCTCCAACAGTTTGTATGTGTCCTCTGGGTGTGTTTTGTGCCTACCCAGTATGGAATTTCTTACGCCCATTAGAGGGCAGCACTGGGTGAGGAGATGCACAGGAGTTTCATCCGCCTCGTGGCAGAATTTATATTTTCTGTTATCTCTCTGCCCAATATTTGACATGTGCTTGTTCCAGCCACAATGCCCATTTAAGGCTCTAGTCAGCATTCAGAAGCCATTCCTGACAGCATTTTAGTAGCGATGCAAATGCGCGTTCATGAAATGCGCGATTACATCGCTACACTTGCAATTGCATCGTTGCAATCGCGCGACTGCATCGATACAAACGCGCGATTGCATCGATGCAATCGTCTACAAATCGCAAGTGTATCGATGCAGTCGCGCACTTGCATCGCGTTTGCATCGTTTTTACTGTTTATGAGTTTTACTAATATAATTTACAAGGATTACTTAATTACTCGCTCACGCGATTCATGCGTCCTGGAAGCATGCCACACCTAGAGGTGCCGGTGATGATTTTATACCGATTTATCGGATATCGAAGTTATAACAGGTAAAAGAACTAATACTAATTGCTATTTCGGTAACTACTCTAGCAAACCATAAAGTTTTTAATGCCTGGGTCTGTCATTTAAAAAAAATAAACAACTTCAAAAATACGTCACGACAATCGTGTGTGTTATTGTTTGGGCTGGTGATGTCGGTGTTTATTTATTGAAAACATACCGTAAGTTGCGTTTTTTAAGTTTACCCTGAATATAAATGTTTATAAACTATACTTTAAGGAGTAATTTCATGGTAAACATTAGAACCACTCAAACGGAACATTATCATATTTACCCAAGTACACCAAAAATTTCATTAGTGCTTTTTAAGTGCAGGATTTGCGGTGTATTACTGCATTTTATTTGAGATGTTTTTGTTGTAGCACGGAGGGTATTTATTTAGCAATGCAGAGTAATAATTTTTATTTTTAAAAACTTGTATTTAAACTGAACCCTTTTCTAATTTGCGAAACCAAATAGCCGCCATTTTGCGGTAGGATGAGCGCATCGCGTGAGCGGCTAACATTATATGGATATTTGTCCGAAATAGAGTAAATTATCATTATTTACATGGAGAGTAAAAGGCAAATGAATTTCCCCGCGTACATCTCATACGCTTTAAAACCTACGCAACCCCGATATCTTTTAGCCTTAAGTCTATGTTTCACCGGACCAAGGAGTGGTATAGTAAATGTTCTTACCAGAGCGTATGTTGTTATAATGAATATCGACATAGTCATCTCGCTCAGGTCGGCTCTGCTCGTGCATGAAGCCAATCGCGTGGAGGAGCTCGTGAATAACCGTGCCTTTCTTCGTCACGCAGCCTGGGGTTTGCAGGTTCACTTCTTGGCGACCACCTGAAAAACAAAAACAAATAACTTATCTACATGATATGTTGTTTAGAGACTTTGATCTTTATATAATCTTATGATGCTGACATTATTATCGGAGAAATCTAATCTGCAAGACTCTGTTGGCTCGAATATCTCGAATTGATGCCAGATCATAGTGCTGTGAAAAGGGCCTACATGTGTCGTCTGTCCTAGTGGACGACGATCGGAAGCTCGGCCCAAATACCGATGGAAGGACAAAGTACAGAGAGACCCCCGTGCACTACACGCAGAGCAATTTTTGCTAAAAACAGGCCGACGAGATTTCACGACGAGAGATCTCGTCTCTCCGCCGGTGGACAACCACTTTATATCATCAATATCACTTCATTATTGTTTTCTTTATTCATCACTATACTCCCTCCATTCGTTTAGTTATTGACATAAAGAGGTTTGTTGAGAATAAATATGATGACCCAGTAAAAACCTAAAGGATTCTATTGATTAAGAATCTTAAACAATTCAATACTTGGTTCAATTGATTAAGGATAACTTTTGGAATGTGGAAGACATGCTATAAGAAGAAGAAGGATATTGAACTCAGGAAATACCTAAAGGATTCAATTGAATAAAGATCTTAAACAATTGAACCCATGATTCAATTTACTAATGATACATTTTGGAACGTGGAAGACATGCTTTTTAAGTGCCATAAATCAACAAATTTGTCGTTAGGTCTCTGCTATAAAGAAGAAAAATGATATTGTATTGAGAGAAACCAGATAACTTACCCGTGCGTCCGACACTGGACCAACATCCCGTGTTTCCGCTCTGAATGGTAATGTAGTCCTTCTGCCCTTTATAGGGCACAAAGCGGAGGCATGTTAAACGGTGGTAGTCCGCAATGGCTCGCATTATTAACTCTCTCTGCTGTTGATCTATAATACAGACGGCATTTGTTTTTACCAATTTTAATAAAAAATTTAACCACGTACAAAAAGAATTCCCATAAAACCTCCTTAAACGACACAATTTGTTTGTCAAATTCCTTTTAAGTTCGCATTTTCTGTTATTTTCTGCAAAATGACAACTTCAGGAGAGAGGTTTAAAGATGAATGAAGACGAATGAATTAATACAGTTAATAACTTTTTTATGCTTGAATAGGAGACTCCTATAGATGTCCTAAAATTCTATGTCCGTTTTATTATTTACTTACTATAATATCCCTCAATTACATAGGGAATGATCCCATCAGGCCAGCGTGAGGTTTCTCCCTTTACCCCATTCCTCGTGGTTGGTGTTGGCATCAGGATATCACCCTCTGCGTATTCTCCCATCTCCTCAGGATTCATAAGCGAGGACTCCGACCAAGTTGATAAGGCATCTCCTGAAAAAGGATATCGAGGTTTTTCAATCATAATAGCTCATACACCTGTCTTTTAAATGTTGCTTTCGTTTCTTCATCCACTTCCCATTGAACCAGGGTTTGGCAACCTTTTGAGTTAGAAGACACAAAAATTACAATTTACAAAATTTTCAGTTTTTAAAGATCCACAAATTTTTTTCTTGACAATATTATAGTACTTACTTATATAAAAGTATTTGATTTTGATTTAAAATAAAAAAACTTGAAAATAAGAAGTAATATCTATTTATTCATACAAACAAATTAAAGTATTTAACTAGAAAATTAAAATAATTAAATAATGTAACTACAGACACGAGTACGAATGGCTGAGAGATAGACAGGGTGCCTACTCACTCATATATCCATTACACGATTTTTATTGGTTTTCTCATTGACTTACAATTATAGGTTTTCTTAATAAAATATTTAATATTTGCGTATGAAACTAAAAAGCCGCAACTTCACATCGAAATAGCCGCATGCGGCTCAGCCACTCAGCGCGGTTTGGAGTTTTGTGTATTCTTTGAGACAAGCATCATACGAGTGTTTTCCTTAGACTTTGAAATTAGACTAAATTGCTACAGTTGCTTCAAACACCCTGATAATCTACCTATTACATTAGCTTGGTGCTACGCTTCAAAAAACTGCAATTCATTATCAATTCAACTAAAAAAACCAGTTTACACAAATTGCAAAGAAAACTGCCGTTATATCAGTTGACACTCAGGAGCTCACGAAAGCAAGGAAATGACCTGTCACAGCAGGATCTTGTAATCGTTTCGTAGACATCTTTATCGACCATGCGACAACTGTCATGTTTGGTGGTACTAATATAAGTGGAATAAATGGAATATTACTTTAAACTTGAGTTGGAACATTTGCAGGGTGCTACTAAAAAAAACCGAGGCATTTTTGCTCTTGGATATCTGTCTTTATATTAATTCTTGAAAAAGTTCCGGAAAAACGGAGAGAGTCACGGAGAGTGTGTAAGGGAATTACACGATTGAAATCCTTCCCCTTTCCATCATCGGAGAACCAGATGTAGGCTCGGATTCCACCCTATGTCGTGGATTTTCCAAATAGTCGCATGAAGCGAAACGCTCCTTGGAATGCAACAGCTACGATGTGGTGAAATGCAACAGCTATGGTGAGAAATTCCCTGCAAAATTGTTCCCTGAACTGTATAATTTGGACCTTTTCAAGACGAGAGTGAACAGGCATTGTTTGTTGTGCATGCTCCATCGTCTCGACTTCATCGTCACTTTCCATCAGGTGAGATGAGAGTCAAATGCGCACTTATTTTTTAATAAAAAATAATGAAACTGTCCTGTAGTAATTAGAATACCATCTTGTAGCTAATATTAAGCAGTTTTTTTTAAGACAATGCACACTCTTAGACTTTTCAACTTGTCTCAGGGTGACGGGCGCAGTGGCGGCGGCCCTTTGAGCGGCACTGCAACTATTATGGACAGGTGTGACGCTTACCACCAGGCGCACGACTTGTTTGTCCAGTCACTTCATATCATAATAAAAAGAACTCATGCATTGACGTGGTAGGTCAATGAACTCATGGGTATATTTAAGGGTACGTGATAAAAAGGTGGAATTATGGTAACAATGTTCATATTATTAGCCACTAGACACGTTTACCTGAGCGTTTATTTCGAAAAAAAAAACTTCAAATCTTGTTTTGATTTCGATTCAACGTTCTGGTATGTCGTATATAGTTGTCATAATTCAACCTATCTTTTAATGTTCCTCTAAATATGTCCATGATTGCTTCTGGTTCCTAAGAACACTGGCTCGGCACTGTCATGGCGTAGCAACCCGTCCACTACAGCCAACGGCTCTCGTGAAACTGACTGGGTACTGGTACCCACGCATGGACACACGAGACAGCGTGTAGGTATGTGAAGTCGCATACACTACAAGTATATTTTGGGTTTTGGGACTTCACATTTTGGTTTGTAGCTCATGGCAAACTCATTCTATCAACAACTTATGTACAATAAAAATGATAGTAGCGAAGAATGTTCGGTTTTGAAAGCTGTCGTTTATACAGCTCAAAATCTCTATATGCGAAATGTGTTGAACGTTACTATGTCGTAGTATAATTATACTCTAGCCCGACATAGAACGTGTAATAACAAAACGTTGGCAACCAATGGCGGCAGAAGAAAAAACATTTTTTGTCAACGCTCATTATTTAGGCTAGCTCTGCCCACAGCCTGCTCACGTAATTAGAATTTAAATAGGTAAGTGGGTAATTTGGTTATGTTGAAGTATTACTCAATTATTATAAAGTTTGCAAAGTACTTGTTAATACATATGATTTAGGAATAAAATAGTTTAGTTTTTATACTAATTAATACTTACTTTTAGATATCTAGCAATACTATCTAGCTTTTATCTATATATTTTATTTCTACTAGGTACACGTCTCATCCAGTACCAATTTCCAATTCTAAACTTGAATTACTTATTGAACTCGTTTGTTTCGTTTCTTGTGCTGCCGTTTCAAATGCCTCCGTGGCGGTTACCATTCCGGACTGCCACGCAGAGGTCCCAATTTGTATGGCCTACATTTATTTCTCTCGTGAGTTTGGGTGTAATTTGTGGTTGTCTATGTGTGTGTCCATGGCACCCGCGACACAGCGTTTCCCTAGCGCGGGGCTACGTTGAGTGTGTGCGTCATTATTTATTTATTTATTTATTTATTACTACGAATGGGTGTCAAGTTCTCGATGACAAACCTCGCTTCAAAGTGTTCAAAGTCCTTTTCCAAAATTTTTATCGAAAGTAAAATAGTAAAACAGACGCATCACAAAGAGGTATACTTAACTATGTATATGTCATAATCATAAAAAATCCCAATTCTATCGAAGTCGTAAACAAAAAATATTTTTAAATCGATTTAGATAATATTGTTGACCAAATTCAAATTCAAATTTTAGCTACACAAAAAAGGATTTCAAATTGACGTAACAAGATTAAAAGTATTTCTACGTAAAAAATTATATAAATATGTGTTATTGATGTGTGCATTATTTAAAATATTATAATTATGAGTTATTCTTTGGTCCGAATTTTGACAGCATAATGAGAACACTGGTCTATAGACAGGATGGCACCTTCCAAAGGTATTGTTAAATTGACGGTTGTCGTCAATTGTTTCAGTTCAAATCGACCAGTTTAACTTGAGCTTTGCCATAATGGACGAAAATTGAAAAATTACAAATTTAATATTCAATTACCGATGAAATGTGATTCCGTTTGTATTGTAATTAGATGTTTTGCTGTTTTTCCCACACCACCGAATGAACCAGCACCTCATTGTTAGAGATATTATGTTTATTACAATAATACAAAATATTTTTGGAATATACGGAGATTACTATTTCAGCTTTCTAATAAAAAACTTCAGCGCAAACGAGAGAAGTGATATAAGGTCCAGTTTGCATGTTGAATTGGCAGGGAAGGATGGTCCTTATTTGGTTAGAGTAACTTAAAAAATGCATCTACCATTTCAAAGCATTTTTTAATCACTCGGCCATCGCGTACGTTACGTCTGTGCCATTATTCCCCAAAAGTTTCGATTTTAAGATTTCAAAATATCGTGTAGATGGAAAAAGTCGTTTATATTAGGTAATCTAAAAATCCTGAAACTCGCGTATGTGGGCGCATTAAAAAGCATGTCGTATATTTGAAGGCGCTGAATCGACATAAGATTTTTTTTTGGATATTATGCAAAAAAAATCGCGCTGTTCCCGCGCTTTTCGCTTTTTTTTTGAAATTGTTACACATTTTGTTAATCTAGAGATATTTTGGTCGCTGATCGTCTAAATACATAGTTACATTTATTTAATGAATAATTTTAAATTTGTATAATATTTTGGTTACCAATACAATATGTGTTGCTCAATAGTTATTTCTATGGGACACCAAATTAGGTTATTTTTCAAAATCTATCTAAAATTATTTGTTACATGTACCTACGAGTATGTATATGACAAGCCCTGAATAAAACTATCATTTTAACAACTTCTATCACACTGTGTGATTTGTTTGAGATGTGATTCGCACTTTTTCTATCTTATGGCTGGTATACACTACAATGCTGCCATCGGTCGTGGTGAAATTTAATTAAATTATGATATTTCCCTATTGTTGCGTTGCACAGTAAAGAAATGGTAGGTCGTACGAAGAGGCTCCTTTAATGCACCCCATTCATCATTAACATGGAGGTCCCGGGTTTGATTCCTGATAAGAACAACTAAAAAAATTCTAAATAAATTTCCTTACTTTGGTGCTCGTAGTACTGATTCCCTAGTTTAGCTTACTACTTACTTATTTTACTAATGGAGAATGTGTAAATGAATAAACATTAAAAAACTCACCACTCTCGTTCGATGGAAGCCCATATGCATGAGGTCCCAAGTGCGAAATGTCAATTGCGCCATCTTCACCATCAATGACATTGTCAAAGGCAGGCTCTATCACCACAGTGTCTTCATCATCAACCGGTTTACCGTTACTTAAATTGGTAAATCCGATTATAAGTAACGAAGCTGTTAGTAAATTTACAAACATTTTCAGCACTTTCATTACAATAAAATTTAAAAATTTTATAATTTTAAGATTTTTTGTCAATGAGAGTACCAGGCGCGTAGACGTCTCAAGGAGTTATGTTCCTACAGCGAAAAGAGAGTCGTATTTATATGAAGTATCAGTCATAAAGTAAACAGACGGCACCACGTTTACGCTTAGCGATAAAGGACATAACAAAAATTTGTAAACTAATCGATAAGGTGGAAACCTTGAGTATTGCTTTACATTTCCTTTATTTTTTTAATGAATTTGTATGAGTTGTTTGTCAAAATTTGTAAATCGATAAGAAAGGCTGGTAATATGACGGAACCCCTATTTTTGACATATGAACCCACCACTTCATAATCATTGAATGCAAAACAGCTGCTGGTAATAAAACTTCCCAGTTTGATGCCCGCTACGTGAATTACCTAACTATTCTCGAGGGATACAAATAGTTATTTTCACTGAAGACTGTACCACCTCAGTCAGCCGTGACCATGGGACCTGTAAAGGGCCCGAAACGTCGGTTTGTTTGAAAAAACAAATATACGCGATTTAAATCCGGAAAAATAGTTTCATTTCCTATGTGTAACAATCGCGAAAACCTAAGAACTCGATAAGATATTTTTCTATTCACCGTGAAAATTTTGTATTATTTCGGATATTTATTTTAAGCTCTCGTCGTTCCCATGAATTAAAAGAAAAAAATAATCATTAAAATGCATGCAGACATCGCAGCACTTTGAAGCTGGTCTAACTGGAATCCCTAGAGAAGACCTTGGGACCAGCTGTCAGATATAAGTTTTAGTTTTTCAGTAGATGCATAAATAGTACGCCGCTACCACATTCCGCAGCATCACTAGTAGTTAAAGTTACCTACTTTTCTAACTTTCTAACCATGGTTCATGATCCTGGATGGTCCAAAACCGTTACGAATTGGTCAAAGAATCATTTATTCCATAGGTAAAATAAATTTACACTTGAAAACGTCACATTTAAGCTACTACTCGTTCACTACGCTGACTTTCCTGAGAAGAAATGAGCAAGAAACTCTAGAGATTGTCCTTTTCAAATAAACTTAAATGCTATGGAATACACTTTTAGTAAAATTTGTGAAGAATCTAGAACTTTGTCGTCTTTCCATACATCTTTACCTAACACGTATCCTTCAATTTTGTAATATGACTTTTCAATATATGCTCCGGAATCCTATTGTAAAAACGTATACTGTTCCCCCATAAAAGAGTCGTTTACCTTGGTTAAACGAAATCGTGGTACCAAGACTTTGGACTTAGCTCTAAGATCTAATATTAGTATTATTGATACCCAATACATGGAAAGCGTAAACCTGAAAGTCCACACAAAAAATGGAGTGATGACATCGTAAGAATAGCAGGCAACGTATGAAGTAGAGCCGCTAAAGACAGAGAGAAGTGAAAAGAGCTGGAGGAGGCTTTTACCGCTGAAAAAGCGAGCCTTATACAGAACAATGATAAATAAAATCTATAAATAATATTTCAGCTATCTATCTACATACTAATTTAAAAAAGAAAAATACTAATACATATTAAAATTAAAATAAACACGAATTGTACTATAGAATAAGGCTAATATCTAAGTTATTACTGTTATTTAAGTTCAGAAATAAAGATTTATTATTATTATACTTTTCTAACTAGAGATCTACTCATATTGGTCCACCTGATAGAATCTGAACGTTTGGACAAGGTCAGTAAATATCGTGAGAATCTGCCTTGCAAACTCAGCATGATCTTTTTCCTTATAAAAAATAGGAAACATGATTTCGTACGTTGACACCCACAGCGAGGTCAAAACAGCCGGAAGGATTCAGCACGAAAAACCTCCACCTGTTTGTTTGTACACAGATAATAATGTAACATAATGCAATATGCGATGTTATATGGCAACAATTAGTTATTTTACAGTCATGTGTTGTGACCTTTGGAAAAAATGTTAGTTATCTTCCGGTGACTAAAGAATATCAAGGGGAGAAAATAATAGGTTTTGTAAACAAAACTTAAAAACAGCGCTTGTTTTTAATACAGCTGCTGACGTCATAGACGTGTGACGTTCAACAGTCGAGTTCCTCTGCTTTTTCCTTATTTTCCTCCTTGGAGAAGATCAAAGTTTTCCGTACCTAATACAAATGGGAAAAATTCTAATAGAATGTACTTATTTCGTTTCGTTTTTATTTTCGAGAGAGCTTTCTCTTTATTTAACCGACTTTAGCAATATCGAAAAGTATACTTAATATCGCAAACTCCTTGGTAGGACAGTTTAATTATATGTTCTCTATTGCACCAAATAATACATCAGAAAAATTAATTATAGAAATGGCAAAGGTGGACTTATCTCTAAGAGATCTATTCCAGCTAAGCTAAGGTAGTGATAACAAAGGTCATAAGCGGGCAACACTGTGCAAGAAAAGGGGTGGGAGAAAAAGAAACCAAGCATGTTAATAAACATAAATTTATACTTATACTTATGTAAGTATTATAAATACATAGATTATTAATTTAGTCTGTTAATTTATTAATTAAGTGCTATATAATTAATTGCCTCTGTTGTTTACTTCGAGACTATGATTGTACTGTCTCTCCCTTTCTACCCTTAAACGACAGTACTGCTTTGTGTTTCTATCCAGGCAGTTTCTCAGTATCTAATGGCCCCACCACTACGTATTTAAAATTGATACACAACGGGTAACTTTGAAGTTTTTCAAACTCGTAAACATAATAAACTTTCATGGTAAGTTAAAAATTCACCACAAAAAGCATGAAACTGCAGCACTGAATTAGATTGGCGTATTTGAGACACTCTCGCTTGATATGACACATATCAATCCCACACTAGCAGATTGCCCAGCTTCCATGGACCGACGGTCATTACATCAGACCTTTTGCTGCAACAGTGGCCAGTGGGTTGGAGTGCAATCGACACCTCGGTGCTCCTTTTTTTTATTATACCAAGTGACGGGACAAACAAGTCGTACGCCTGATGGTAAGCTACACGGCATAGCAGTTGCAGTGCCACTCAGAGCTTTAAAACACAAAGATTTGATGGGCGCTGCCACTGCGCCCGTCAGACATGTTGATAAGTCTCATATGCCTGTAATTTTACCAGCACCCTTACCCTTCAAAACCGGAGCGCAGTAATGCTCACATTACTGCTTGGTAGCAGAAATAGGTAAGGTGACAGTACTTCCCTGGACGAACTCTTTCACAATGCTACTAAATCCTGACAGATGATGTTAGTGAATTCTGCGAGCCGGACTTCTGGCTACCACTTTGTATGCAACGAGAACGTATAGTGACCGTGAGTAAAATAAAACAATAAATTCAGACAAAAATACTACGCCTTATTTTTTTTTTTACTGCCTCACTAGCTGAAAGATTACCATTCTGCTTTGTCTGACACGTAGAGATTCCGCGTGCGATTCCTGGGCCGGGAGAAATATTTGTATGGCCTACATTTATTTCTCCCGTGACTTTGAGCATAATTTGTAGTTGTCTATGTGTGTGTCCACGGCACCCGCGACACAGGGCTGTTTTTTTTAAATATCAAGTGATTTACCAACACCTGCTATGTAATAAATCCCTGCTACCAAGGGTGTGCGTTATTTACTTATACGCATCTTTAGTAGCAGTAGACTTCCTTGTGGAACAGCTCGTCCAGGGAAGTACTGCCACCTTACCTATTTCTGCCGCCAAGCAGTGGTATGACTATTGCTGCGATCCGGTGTTGAAGGGTGGTGGTGGTGAAATTACTAGCACATGGGACTTGTCAACTGTGTCTCAAGGTGACGGGCGCAGTGGCAGTGCCCTAGGATCTTTGCGATAAAAAGCTCTGAGTGGCACTGCAACTGTTACGGAACAGGCGTGTCGATTGCCACCAGACGCACGACTTGTTCGTCCCGTCACTTGACTTCAAAAAAAATGTAAATCATAAAAGGGTGAGAAAAATATATCACCACATAAACTCATTATTTCTACTTGACACTGCTCAATTTAATATTTTATTGCTTTAACCATAATGTTTAAAGCTAACACCGCATTAAGAACCCTATCGAGCACTACAAAGTACTCGCATATTTGGAGAGAGGAGAGGAGAGGAGAGGAGGAGATTTACAAGTTAGAATAGAACAGAATAGACATTTATTGCAACGCCATAACACATAGATACATAATCTCAGTACAGAGTGTTAAAAAAACCGATCTCAATAGTACGTGGAATTACTTCTATTTGCCAAGTTTTATTGAAATCGGTTACCGGAAAATGCGCAAACCCGGATTCTTCCCCTAGTTCGCCACTATACGGAACTTGACACATAAACACTTAATAAAAATCGGTTCTTACTACTCAAAGTATATTGTGAGAGAAAAACGCCATGAATTGGAGAATAGCAAAGTCAACCATTAAAATAATTGCTCCTTATAATAAAATTTAGGCGCTATTTATAAAAATGAATCTTCATGCGTGAACAGCCACCCCTAGAGGTGGATGATTTTCTTCAAAATTAAATGGAACCACTATGGAGGTACCCTCATTCCAACAAAAAAATAATCATCAGAATCGGTTCACAAATACCGGAGTTATCGCGTAACATACATAGAAAAAAAAGGCATACAGTCGAATTGCGAACCTCCTCTTTTTTGTGAAATCGGTTAAAAAAAAGAATATTTACAACATTAAAAAATTTAAAAAATAATAAACAAAATAAAAAATACAAACAACAACAAAAAACAACATAACATAGGACAAAACAGACAACAAAAAAATCTAAATATATCGACTACAAATCCTGTACTGGCATTTGTGCGGTTGTGGCGTACGCAAAAGGACTTCATTCAGATTATGCCACAGCCATAATTGACTGTGGTGTTTGTTTTCAATGCTGGTCACCGATTTAGAAATGTTGCTCTGTAGTCATTGACTTACAAATAAATAGACGACGGGTCTAATACAAAAACCACGAAAAAAATGTCCCAAGTCAACCTATTCGAAATTTAAATTGTAATGTCATCGCAGTATCGCGCTGTCAGTCGAACAAATGAAGACTAAAGCGGAGTTTGGCGCTCTGTATACGATTTTAGCGCCTTACAAGTGCGGAAACTTTTTAGCGCGGAACCGACGTCCATATAATTGTAAGTCAATGTCTGTAGTATGTTAACGTTAGTTCATCCAAGGTGACATTTTCTACAAAAAGTCTTTATATAGCTATGGTAAGAAACTCACTATCTTTCTGCAGGTGAAACTCAATAACAAAAAAAGCTATAAACTCAATAAATAATTTTATTTGCAGAAAGATGCTGATTTTCTTGCAACAGGTACATAATTTGGAGATTTTTTTTTTTGTTTTGTTGTATGTGGTTTTACGTTTAAGCAGACGATATAATAGCATTATTTATTCAAAAAAAAAAAACCAACAAATCTTACGACGTGACACTAAGAAAAGTGTTATCAGTTATCACTTTAATGACATTCGGCAAAATTAAATTTTTAACAATACGGGACCCGTATGGCTATTCATGAAAATTTACTATAGCATCTAGCCGTAAATTCATTAAGGAATAGACAAACACGAAGTTTGTTAACCTGCCTCTATTTTAATCAATCTACGCGGCACAACGTGTAGTAAAAAGTACAAGTGGAATTTAACGATTGCGCGTCTAATATTGAACAGCGTTAAGACTCAATTTACTTTACCACGGCACGAAATTTACGCGCCTATTAGTAACCATAGCATAATAAACTTTTATCTCAGTTGTGTAACTTACAAACTAGATATGACATAGAAATAAAATACAGCACAATTCTGAATTAGAGGCTCAAACTGCCATAAACACAAAAAAAAATTAAATTAATGGCGCGTACGACAACCCGCGCTATGCAACGCGAGTGCACCGCGAGGTTATGCGAACGTGTGTAATTCCGTACATAACACGCGGGCGTGCACACATGTAAGCCGCTCTGCTACGTTTGTATGGAGTTACTATACTATGTGCTGTGGTAGAATCATCGAGTATATAACCAGAAATAGAGACGAAACAAGGGCCCTCTATCCCTGGCAACTCATCAGGCAAAAGGGGCCTTGTATCACTTTTAAATATCAACTCTCGTCGGCGCTGAAATAAAAAATTAGAAAGCTGAAATATTATAGCGCCAACGACTGACCTGTGTGTAGGTACCGTATATTCCAAAAAAATTCTGTATTTATTGTAATAAAGATAATATCTTTAACAGTGGTGGCTGTTCCATTCGGAGGTGTGGGGAAAAACTGCAAAACATCTAATTACAAAATAAACGGGATCACATTTCATCGGTAACATTGACTTACAATTATATGGACGTCGGGTCCGCGCTAAAAAGTGTCCGCACATGTAAGGCGCTAAAATCGTATACACAGCGCGACACTCCGCTTTAGTCTTCATTTTGTTCTACGGACAGCGCGATACTGCGATGACATTACAATTTAAATTTCGAATAGGTTGACTTGGGACATTTTTTTCGTGGTTTTTGTATTAGACCCGTCGTCCATTTATTTGTAAGTCAATGATCGGTAATTAAATATTAAATATGTAATTTTTCAATATAGGTCCATTATAGTAAAGGTCAAATTAAACTCGTCGTATTGAAGTGAAACGATTGACGATATCTGCGCTCCGATTGGCCAGCCCGAATTGTAAACAATCGTGTTTAGGATTCAAGTTGGCCAATCGGAGCGCAGTTGTCGCCGTAATGATTTGGCAGCATAGTTTTCAACAAACTAAATGACATTTCGTCTCTATTTCTGGTTATATACTCGATGGGTAGAATCCACTCTACAATATACAGGGTAATTTTTAATATACTAACAACCTCGAAGGAATTTATTACTAACATCACAGTAGCAGTAGTTCTCGTAGTAGAAGTACTGCCACCTTACCTATTTCTGCCGCCAAGCAGTAATGTCAGCATTACTGTGTTCCGGTTTTGAAGGGTAGGGGTGCTCGTGAAATTACAGGCACATGGGACTTATGCAATTATGAATTGATGTGATTTATTACTATAATTTCCCAACAACAAGTACATCAGCAAAAGTTTTCATTTTACAGGTAATTTTTAGAATGAACGGGCACAGTGGCAGTGCCCCTCAGATCTTTGCGATTTAAAGCTCTGGGTGGCACTGCAACTGTTATGTACAAGCGTGTAGCTTACCATCAGGCGCACGACTTCTTCGTCCCGTCACTTGATATTATAAAAAAAATCATAAACAACAACTTTGTTATATGATTTTTAATTCGTCACATTTTACTTTATCACTCCACGTTTAGAGTGATCTATTTATATATTTATAATAGCTCTGTGCAGGACGGGGGTGAGAGTTAGCGCGAAGGACGCTTGCACGTTTAAACTTACAGATCAAAAAAGTGTGAGATACTACGACAAAAACTTAAAAGTTTATTTTTCGCTAAATTTATTATGTTTTCTAAAAGTCATGGAACAAAAGTTGTTGTTTATAATGTTAGAGTAATATAGTCCTGCGAAGATTTTAGTATTTTAATAATTACCCTGTATAATATTACTGTATTATCTGTGATATTACCTATTTGTTAAGAGTCTATATAACGTCAAATGGCTTTGGTTGATTCCGCATAACATTGAATCACTTTGGAAAAAATATATAATAAAATTGAGTTTATACACTTATTACTATACGGTGTGAAAACACGATTCCTAAAAATATTCACGATATAAATTTGTTTGCCGTAAAAATAACCGTAAACGCCGTATCATCTTGCACCACGATAATGCCAGTTCTCACACGGCCAAACAGACAAATGAACTTTTGAAGGTGAACAACGTTGACCTTATGAGCCATCCCGCGTACAGTCCCGTCCTGGCAACTTGTGACTTTTATTTATTTCCAAACATTAGGAACCAGTGACGCGGTCAACGATTTTCATCACCTGAAGAGGCTGTCGAAGAGTATGAAAAATATGTTACAGAGATTGTCACGAACGAGTGGCATAAATGTTTTCAAAATTGGTTTATTCGTAAGAAAAAGTGCATTAACGCTATCGGAGAATATTTTGAGAAACAATAAATTCATTTCAGACCATTTATAGTATATTTTTCTTATTCATTCCGGAAACTTATAGTGCGCCACACTTATAGTATATTTTATAAATGGCTCTCATATCGTTTGTAAAAAAATAAATTCTGACATAAAGCCAGTGTCCCTACCGCTCGACCCAATAAAATGAGCCGTTTAGTACGGGAAAAATTAGAATTCGAGCTGAGGGAGTCTAATGGACGTATTCCAGAGCTCTACTCAATGCTCAAGTCACGACTTGAATATGATTTAAAGCACTAGAAATTATACTCAAATCCTTGCGTTTAGGGTCGTATTTCCAGTGCTTGAAATCAAACTCAAATCCTGACTTGAGCAATGAGTAGAGTTCTGGAATACGACCCATAGACTCTTAAGATTATTAATATACTGTTCGTATTCTGGATATGAATTACGACTTAAGGCGTGGTGGACATGAGAAATAAAAAAACATATATATTTTTTATGTAATTTCTTGTGTATTTCTAACATATTAGAACTTTATACACTACGTCATTTTATTTACATGAGCATTTTTGCTTCTCAATATTATTACAATTAAAATAAATTTTCTCTCTTCATTATATTATTTTTACATATTTTTTTTACCTATTTCTTTAGGCAAAGTGACAAAAACCATTTCACTTTGAAAGCAGGATAGAAAAACTAGATTTATATATATTTTTTTAATTTATTAAAGCGTATAATAAATAGTGAAATCAAAATTAAATAATATAAGGAGCGGGCCCCATTGGTTTATAAAATCGTGACCAACTTCAATGTAAAAAAATTATGGATGCATAATCGAAAGTAAGAACAGAGTTAAGTATGTATATGAATTGTAACAAATTCTCAAAATTCAAGAAAAAGCGTAATTTTAAAATTAGTTTTGTTTGTTTGAAAAATTTTATCACGTAGATATTGCAACAGTTTTTTTGTGTCTTGGATCCATAGATTTAAAGCTCAAATTTGCTGTGATTTCCTAATCGAGAGCAGTAAAAAGTATCCGATTGTCATAAAATCAAAAGGATTTCAAAAAAAGCAGTTGGCACAACATTGCTTTGTAAACTATCACCACTTGGGAGCAAATAATTAAAACAATGCCTAAAATATATGTTTTTTTACAATTAATGCTGATTATTTTTGGTTACATTTAATACGGAGCAATAAACAGCATCAACGTTATAACATGGCAGAATTATTTGCTCTTAAAGTGGGTCTCTTTTCAACCCGAATATAAAAAAGCGAAATAGACATAAAGGGCTGACAAGTTCAAACATGACCAACGCCATCTTGTGGAATTTTAAGGAACTAACTTCTAATAACAATGCTAATTATTGACGTCAAAAGTCGACACTAGCGCCAATATTCTAAGTCATACAGTAAGTAAGTAACTCGTCAGCCTTCACAAAACGCTTAACATTGCTAAGTTAACAAGATCAACGCCCATTAGCTAAACTTAACAACTGGTGAAACAGAGAGCTTTAATAGTTACATTATCCCTCGAACTACCTAAATAATCACGGAGAAACTAAAAAAATATTCCGTCGCGTATAAAACACCGTGTAACTTCTTACACCCTGGTACATTATGCGAAGATATAATTTCTTAGTTTTACCGAGAAGATTACAAATACTCATTCTAACAGTTAAAATTGTAGGCACACTGTGGGGACGGCCGCACGGCCCGTGCCAGCAACGAAGACCAGAACATTAATAATTGTGACCTGAGGTAGGTAGGTGTACCATTAACTAGCTATGTCTCCCTCTGACGAATACATAACAACGAATGCGAGAGGAAGTCGGCAATAGAATTTATCTTCAAGCGTCTTAAAAGTCCTGGTCTCCCGGCTTTCTATCACAAGATGTTCATTTCAAATGTTGCAGTTTCGCGACACGCATAAGCCACATAATTTTATTAGCTAAAATTTAATAATTATTGACTTCAATAACACACTTTTTTTTTAGAAATTGACAATACCTAAAAGACATCTTTGTACAGAATTTCCAGTACTACAGCGTTGATCACAGATTATTGTAGAAAAAATAAACTTTTTTTATCCTGTTAAGACTATATATAACAAGTACACTTTATTCTAATTCTACGATTTCACAATAACGGATTCGGCATAGTCGTCCAAACGGCTAAAATATATAGGGTGTATAATTAATTACTCAATCTTACTCAAAAGAACTTACCGTACATTCGACCCCACTTTTAATTTCACATGCATTTTCCTACCCACTTGTTCGGCACTTAAGTTATAAGACAACTTAACCTAAAAGTTTTATACATGCTATAAAGTAAAAGTGTTATCCACCGTACAATAGTTAACGAATCTTAACAGTTTGGGCGTCTATACTAATTTCATATCGCTAAGCTAAAATGATATAAATGGGCTTGCCATTTTGAGGTAACCGCTCCGAATTACTTTCCAAATTTTGATCAATATTATAAAACTTTGCTCCCTATATCTACTGGCTTTAAAACTTCAATAAATAAAAATAAAATAACATTACGCCTACTTTGATATAAATTATTGTAGGTCATCACATTATGGAATTGTTTTTTAATTTTTCGTAGAAAAATATGAAGTGATTTTTTTTGGCCGGTTGTTTCTTCATTTTTCATTCACTACTTGTCACTTTGCTATCACCAGCATTAAATAAAACTGACCATTTACACGGACCAATAAAACAACAGGACTGAATATCAGAGCTTCCGATTTACTATGCCATCTATAGGATGTAAAGCGTACTACTTGGACGAACAAAACTTTCGTAACAAGTTGCCCGCTGATTCTAACGCCATCTAGTAGTAGTAGTAGCAGTAATACCGATTTTTTTCTCGGTTGTAGGATACAAATTTAAGTATGGCAATTGGCAGTCTTCTTGTTTCATTGATCGATGATAAAACTGACCACTAAGTAGGTATTGCATAAATATTTTTTTTACATACGCGCGGCCTTAACATAAGACCGGTTAAGTTGCGTTCCTATCACACTCTAGCGAGTTTC
The DNA here is from genome assembly GCF_003589595.1 of Hyposmocoma kahamanoa. NCBI lineage: Eukaryota > Metazoa > Arthropoda > Insecta > Lepidoptera > Cosmopterigidae > Hyposmocoma > Hyposmocoma kahamanoa. The sequence goes on from NW_020653415.1 coordinate 1,484,704, forward strand.
TTTCTCTTTTTCGCACATATTTCGGCTAAAGTGTGAAAGGGAGACGAATGTAACCTGTCCACCCTAAGTTTTCAAGGAATGGTTGCAGTCCCTAAGCTCACAAATGAGATTTTCACGCAACTGAAACTTGGCATCGAGTTTTCGCCACTCTGAGACAAATGTTATTTAATCTCTCACGCACCATTACATATAACAGAATTATTGCTTGTAAATTTCCTTTGGCAGTGTACATCTGACCAAATTCTTCCCTTTCTAATTAAACTTAAACAGACCGGGCGTTATCCTCGTGTAAAAGCGTGGAGAACGTCTTGAACGCCGTTGCAATAAAATGCTCCTAGACAGTACCAGGCGATCATAAGGCATAAACGGCTATTGCTTTTAGGCATAAGCGAATGAGACAGTTTCATATTTCCTTCAGACCTAGCGCACATAGACGGGGCAACTATATCTCGGATTTCTCTTTCACTCTCATCAATACAATTGTTGCTTATTCACTCGCACTCATGAAAATAAATTCACCAACATCTTAGTTTACGCGCTAGGTATACCGGATATTTCCGCGCTGATCAAGTTTCTTGATATCAGGCGTTCATAAGGCGTAAGGTGCTCGTCACCATTTTGTGACAGTAGAGGACGAACGGCGCGGGAGGAGACGGTAGCGGTACCCTCACGTATTAGAAGAGGGCGGGGCGTTGCTGGGAGCAGGTGCAGGCGGCGGGGTATGTGCGCCTGATACCACCACCACAGGTTTGACTATCGTGGTGGCACTAAGATACTGTGCGCTGACCGTTAAAGGAGTTACGCTGCCTTTTACGACTTGCGTTTCTACCATCTGAAAATAAACAGAATAGGACATTGTGTGTTAACCCCTTCATGGACAGTAGCGGCGTTCATCGTAAAATGAAAAATTCGAATATGGACAGTACGGGGTATCCCGTTTCGATATATGGATCTTATGTAAACTAGTACGGGCTTTACCGTGCGAATTGCAAGTGCTTTCCTTATAGTTACCGTCTACTGCTTCTCCATAGAGAAGTACCAACTATGTACTGACAAAATTAAACGATTTATTTGAGATACATTTGTGCACGTTACACACACATATTTAATATGTGCACACTTAGTCAGTACGGAACAATACCGACGTATTGCTATTCTCGACGACGCTATTCTTCTGTAGACAATGCAACTCGAACTAAAATGTTATAAAAGGCACAGACGCAGTCACACTGTATTAGAAATTAAATAAATAATTTCCAAATTCTAAAAATACTGCCGCATTTAAATTCACAAAATAAATTTAATAAAATATAGTTTAATAGAAAATCTTTAGTTTTTTTTATATACTTCAACTTTATGCAAAATTTACGTTCAGATTTTTCGAGTATAAAAACTTTTTGCTTAATCTTGACGTGAAAAAGCCATAGGGCGATAATGTAATGATAATGAATGGGCCAGTGAGCATAATTTAGGACTTTACGGTCGACTTTGCCTGTATGGCATGACACTGTTTACAAGCAAGTGTGATTGAAAAGGTTAAGTCGCCAATAATACTACATACACACATCAAAAAAAGTTTGCGATCACTTCGAAAAACTGAAATCTTTTTTGTTATTGTAGATTATATTATGATTTTTTTCTTCTTTTTAGATTCTTTATTTAAAAATAAATTAGAACATAAAACAATGACCCCGTTCAATTGTTTTTTCATATAAAAAGGCTTTCAGTCCTAGCTTACGCTCATTCAGAAATCTGATTTAGTCAATTATAAGCGATTCAAGATATTTTTCGCGGAAAGTTGTGATTGAAAAAATGCCCAGAGGATTATCAGAGGTTTTACGAGCTAGAATAGTAACTTTGAGGGAAGAAGGATACACCACGAGAGTAATAGCACGCAGACTTGCTATATCCCAATCCTGTGTCGTGGCTACGTTGCAGAGGTATCACGGAATGGGGAATTTAGCTGACCGACCCCGCAGCGGTCGCCCAACTGTTTTGACAGCTGCCCAAAAGCGCTATATTAGATTGCTGGCAGCCCGTGATCCAACAATCAACGCCACTAAAATAAAAGCAGAAGTCAGGGCCGCCCCTGGGCTTGAAGTTAGCACGCAGACCGTTCGCAATTGCTTGCACCAGGCTGGATTACGAGCACGGAGGTCTTGACGAGCTCCGCTCAATTCCCGGCAACGTCAACAACGAAGATTGCAGTGGGCTAGACTTCGGCAAAATGAAGAAGGTGAGGACGAAAACATTTGGCAAAACTGTCACTTCGTTGACGAATCCCGATAATCGACGTGTCCGTGTCTGGAGAAGACCAGGCGACCGTGAAAGACAAAGAACTGCCACTGGAACAGTTCAGCAAGGCGGAAAATCGGTGTCCTTTTGGGGTGGCATTATGATTGGAGCTAGAACGCCTTTGATCCCGTATCGGGGCTTCATGACAGCAGACATGTACAAAGCAGTTGCTATTGATGATATCGTCAGACCATTCCGAGTAAACCATGGGCACCAATTTGTACTAGTCGATGATAATGCGCCCGCACATCGAGCTCAACGAGTCAATGCTACTCTTCAAGAATACGATATCACACGATTAGACTGGCCTGCCGGCTCGCCCGACTTAAACCCAATAGAGCACGCGTGGGATGCTCTTAAACGAGCAGTATGGAACCGTGAGCCACGTCCCCAGACAGTTCCAGAGCTCAGGGAAGCCGCTATTGAAGAATGGGATAGGTTACCCCAGGAAATGCTGGATAACTTGATCCTCAGCATGCCCAGGAGGATCTTCGCATGTATTCGAGCCAGGGGAGGAGTTATTTTATATTGAATTCACACCTTTTAATAATAAATTGTTGTTTAAGTTTAATTAAACAGTCTTTTTCTTTCTATGAAATTTCTATCACTATTACATTATGATTAATGGCTCAATTTTTTAAAATAAATAATAAAAAATAGTTTTATATTTTAATTTCAAACAGGGTATTCCTATTTAAAGAAAGCATACAACATAGATTTTTTCTTGATTAAGTTAAATTTAAAGAATTATAGGAGCTTATGCTATTGATCGCAAACTTTTTTTGATGTGTGTACAGTGTCGCTATTTTAGATTGCATATTTGGACGGCATAGCCTAACGTTCTCAACACAAAATTGCGGCTTCTTATATAGCTCCAGCCACTCACGGTACTACCGTTAGTAATATGAATATTATAAAATACAAATAAGATGCCAGTAATAACCCTAAATAGTTTGCAACATTTTAGACCTTATGATTAACTCAAATTCTGTCACAAAGAAGATACCTACGTACCTTATGCGCGAGCGTGTGCGTATGCAGTAGATGGGCATGTGGGTGAGGCAGCGTGGTGCCTTGCGACACCACTAATGGACCCAGACTGGATACTACTACACCATCTGTAATAAATAAGGAAAACAAACTGAAAATTACAAACGTTTTGACATCTGTGTGCTTCTATTACAAATAGTATAGTTTATTTTGTAGCCAGCTAAAACTAAAAGCATTCGGAACATATTGCAAAAAATGAAGTTGAAGATTTTGACAATCGAGATAACACAATAAAGTTAAGAGTATTTTTAATAGACTTCAAAAAAGGAGAATGTTGTCAATGCGATTGTATTTTTTTTTTTGTGTATGTTACTCGATTATTTGATGATTCTTTTTTTGTTGGAAAGAGGGTATCTCGGTATTGGTCCCATTACAATTTGAAGAAAATATTCCACCTGTGGGTGGAAAATTTGGAGATGAATCCGGTTACCAGAAAGTGCGCGACTTTCTGTTAACTCTTTAGTTTCAGTTCATATAAGCAAAGTTTGAAGTCGGTTCCTTTTTTTTAAATAAAAATAACTTTACTGAAAACAACTCTACTCCGTAAAAATTAAGTTTGATTAGAATGGCAACTTTACAAAATTAGAGAACGTCAATTTGTAGCAATGTCCTAAATTTTTTTTTAACACGACGAAGCTATAATTATTTTACATTATTTACCACTCATCAACTTACGATCATTGAAATAAATAAATCATTGTTAAATCACTTTTCTAGTTAATGTATAAATAGGTCCATGAGTTAATGACACTATAATCAATGTTTATTTGCACAATCTCACGCTATTTAGTATTAATTTTTGGATTAAATGGATTAATGAACCTCACAAATCTTCCAGACGAGAAATAGCTTTGCAGAAATTGTGAAAATGTTACTTTAATGATTTCAATTTTCTTATAAATTACTCGTGTCTTTTTGAGCTACGGTATGTTATTTTCGAAATTAAATTGTGTATTTTTGGTGAGTTTTTATCCAATGTTACTACTATGCTATCATTTCGGTGAGCTTAGTTATTTCTACGGATATCAAACATAAAATTAACAAATTGGGGTATCACGCCTATTCGACAGTTATTACCATGATATTATAAAACTGATCAAAATCCTTTCGGCAGTTTAGGACCACAATGAGAAATGACACATCTTCAAATAACCACTTCTACAAATGACCACTTCTTGAAATTACTATTTCTTTAAATGCTACTTCTACAAAAGAACACTTCTTGAAATGGCTACATTTTGCATTGACCAGTTTTACAAGTCAATATGTTTCTGCATTGGATTAGCAGCATTATCACAAGTTTGACGATGGACTTTTAAGTATATACATTAGATATTGCTTATTATCGGCCTGGAGAGTAACGTCCCTTCGTCCATCGCAACTGGATCTCAAAATGGTTATTTTACAAAAACAGGCAAATAAAACATTTCACTTTCATTTTTAGTTTAGATAAATGTCTGGCCAGTGAGGGTCCTAAATTAAATAAATAACGCACACACTCAACATAGCACTAGGGAAACCCTGTGTCGCGAGTGACATGGACACACACATAGACAACCACAAATTACACCCAAACTCGCGAGATAAATAAATGTAGGCCATACAAATATTTCTTCCGGGAATCGAACCTGGGACCTCTGCGTGGCGGCATGATGCCGGCGGATGGTAACTGTTCGACCACGGAGGCAGTTATTAAAATTGGCGAAAGGATCTCAAAATAGTAAGAAACCAATTTATAATTAAAAAAATAAATGGTCATTTCAAGAAGTGGACAATTCAAGAAGTGGTCAATTCAAGAAATGGTCAATTTGAGAAGTGGTCATTTTGATTTGTCATTTCTCAAAACTTTGAAAGGGAACTTTGACGTGCGTCTTTCTAATCACGCAAAATTTTACTAAGTACGTTTGTTAAGAAGCGCCATCTACAAATCTATGCCATTAACTAATCTAAATAATTGCGTTTAGTTACTTATAAAGCCACTAGATGGCGGTACATGAACATGTCTAAGAACTTAGATAACTTCGCAGACAATAGTATTTACAAATAAATGAAGTGTTGTTTACAAATAAATTATTACAAAAAAATTATATTAAAAAAAATAGCTCACCGGCTGGCACAGGTGGAGGCGACACGATGCCATTTTCTTTAGGGATCCTATTATTCTCTCCTGTAGTCACACCTATAAAAAATTATGGATTTAAGGTGGTTTTTATCCGTTGCAAGGCATTAGTTTAACTAGACCGCGTGGTGGATTAACAGTTACGGACAAGGAGGTAGCAGAGAACCAGTAACTACGATTAATTGCTTCAGTATCGTACACTTTACAAGAAAAATCATCAGACGAATGGCAGCAATGTCTTTGAACCTTAGCTTTGCCAATTGACCAGCTAAGGAGGGTTATGATTTCTCCAATATTGTAGTGACTCGTATCCAACAATAAAGGAAATATAAATGAAAGGTGTAGGATCCTTTTAAATCCGTTTAATTGTATTCCGTAACACTGGTTCACTTGGATACAAAACGGCTGACCACAACACGTTCAACCTCGTCGAGCTCAGCTACCAACTGACTCACAGATTACGTCTATGTCACCATTTGTACACGTAACACTACAGAATGTATTGTAAATCTACTAAGTAGATACACAACAACAGGAATCCAGAAAATCTCTGTAGCCATTCAGAAGCAAGTATACCATTAGCCTGCACAGCGGGAGCTTGTAGCACCCGTAGGCCGGCACCTGCGGATAGCAGCTGCAGCGCCGCGCCTCCCACTACCAACCCTCCGCTACCTACCATCTGGAAACAAATGGTTATTTTTATGATATTTAAAACTAACTATGTGGCGGCACAACTAGCCACACCACGAATTATAGCGGTGCAGGTGACTGCGGGGGGGTTATGTGCGAACTTGGGGTAGTCGGCCAGCGAGAGCGTCAGTGCCCACCCAAAGTTCTCCTACTCCCGATTGTTACACGCTGTATAAGCCACAGACAAAAACGTTAACTGGTCTAAAATCTATATACATTAACTTTGTTATACATTAATTCACACTGTAGTGTCAAAGTCCGGTCGTTTACGGGTATACCCACTCGTAAACCCACTGAAATCGGAGAGCAAGCATGAAACGTGTGTCAACACTCTATCCTGTTAGGTGCCCATAACTCTTCCGAATGTGGTAACAAGGCCTTATCTACCCCCATGGGACTAGGATGGTGCACACGCTGAGAAAGAACAGTTTTTAAGTACTAATTAAAACATGGAATATCTTAGTAAGCATCTAGACCTTCTGCCCATCAGGTGCTACATGTAAATGTAGTTAGTAGTTGAAATTAATATGTAAATTGTCACTTTAATACATAACACACAGAAACGTTGGAAAAATATATAAAAAAATCCAATACTGCAAAATAAAACATCACCTAAAAGGACGACCTCGATGGCCCAGCGGTTTGCACTGTGGTCACTTGATGAGGACGACCCAAGTTCGATTCCCGGTAGGATCAATTTGGGAAACGAACTTTTTTAAGTTGATTGATGTCTGGGGGTTCTGGGTCGTGCTCCAGAGTGAATTCCGTTGCTCAGGTATTACAAGGACTACTTTGAGACCACGCAATTAGTGCAGTTGTCTCGCACATTTATTATTATAGTGTTCATTTTCTTTCAATGTCACTTTTGTATCAATAATTAAATAAATAAAAGAATATTCAGTTGCGAGTTTATGGTTTCTTTTTGTAGCGCCAAATCTGTCGGACATCAATTGCGCGATTTCGGCGTTACTAATGTTTCTCGTTAGTTTTATAAAATTAAATAAAATAAAAAATCGTTACACCAAAATTGCTATCTCTCAAAGAAATTATAGCTCTGAGCTAGCGACGAGTACAATTGTACATCATGGTGCCGGGACTTCCATTTTTGCACAGTAAGCATTAATTTATGTTGTCTAAGGCCTGATAACAATAGATTTTCTTAACAAACACGCACATTTGGTTGCCACGACATTTACTCTGATTTGGTTTGGCGACTAAATCACCGAAATGGAAACTCATAATCAAATGCTAGTAACGATCCCCGACGATAAGCTAAAATATTCATTGACATATTTAGAGGAACGCCAAAGGTTGAATTATGATAAGAACGTTCATTTGATCCACTGGCCACATATACCAGGACGTTTATTCGAAATCAAAGGAAACGGTCTTATATACGTGTACATTTAAAGTAAGGTTGCTAACTGACCTGTGATAATGGTAAATGTATTTGAGCCGGATGCACCAGAGTTGTACTCAGTGCATTCGTCACGCCGTTCTCTGCTGGTTGACCGTTCTGGAATTAACATTTAAAAAATTAACAGTGTTATGGGCAAAGTCAATTTCCATCAGATGTAAAGATGAAACGTTTACAGATTTTAATGTTTAGTGGCGGCGTTGTATGATATGACAAATCAAGCTCTGCCGACCACGAAACATGAATTATATAACTTTTTTATTTAAAAAAACGACCTTCCAAGTTTTGATATCGGTTACCGGAAAGTGCGCGAAACCGGATTCATCCCCTAGTTTACCATCCTTAGAGATGGAATATTTTCTTCAAATTTAAATTATTTTTTTTGTTATAAAAACTATTTAATTATTAAATAGCAATTAAAAAATAATAACAAAAAAATCATCAAAATAGGTTCACAAACCTACAAAATTCCAAGTTATCGTGTAACATACATACAAAAAAATGTAGTCGAATTGAAAAACTCCTTTTTTGAAGTCTGTTAAAATATAGTGTTATTAATAAAATACACTATATATATATAGATATCCTTTGGTAGTACCCATTTTGCATATCCCAAATTTCTATTCTTAAGGTTGTCTGGTAGAAATGAGTACATAAGATAGCTTGTTGCACATTAATTTACTATTGTTATAATTAAGTTATTGTTCTGTGTTGCCGCATTAATTTTAGTAATCGAAAGTTTTTAAACAAAAAAAAATATGAATTACCTGCGCGGCAGTATCAGCCGGTGCGAGAGTGGTAAAAGTCAGCGTGTTATGTCGCGCTCCGTACGACGTTCGCACCACCTGATCGAAGTAGTTCACGTTTAGGGAGTAAATATAACTACAATTACAGTAAAATAATTTGCTACTAGAGGGCAGCACTAGCACTTTAAAATATAGACAGTTGTGTGTCTCTACCAACCTTAAAACGTTTTAACGTAACAATTAGTATTTAAATATTAATGAAGTAATTATATATAGATTTCAAGACTTTCGTGGTTATTCACTAAATGATTATCACTAATATCAGGTTTCTTACCACGGTATGACTTCTTTTTATTTTAAAGAGGTAATTATAATTTAAAAGTAACGAAGTTCGCGTGTTCTCAGTATTTTAATGCCTCTGGACTAACATGATTATGTAATGAATTTAGGTAGGACAAGTCAGAATTTATTATTTATTCTTTCTCAAAATCACCAACAGTTTCCGCAGTGATTGAATGCGAATAACAAAACACGTCAATACTAATATTGTTACAAATTCGAAATTATAACGTTGAGTCACAAGGACTTACGCAGAAAATGTAATTAAACTAGTAATATACATTTAAAAGACCAAAGTTTCGTTCTAGTAAATTCTGAGTCGAAAATCTCTCTTCTCAATCCTAATCCCGAGATTAGGTCAGCTCTAATTTCTAACAAAGTACCAGGAGAGCATACCTGTGAGGTAGTAGGCGTTATTTGAATCGGCAGCGTGCGTAGCTTCGTGCTTAGATTCAACGTCTGTGGAGAGGAGGTATCCATCCGCGTTACGGAACTGGGTGGCGAGGAGGTAATCTGAAAGTAAGGTTTAATATCTTATTAGATTGTGCAAGCAAGTATAACAGCGAAAACTATTTGCAATTAATTATTATAATATAACTTACACTTATTGAAGTTCCTAATAATTGTCCATTTACTTTATCTTCCCTATCTTTTTCTTCAGTTGTTGGATCTGAAAATTAAAGTACATTGTAGGTCACAAAACAAAAATTAACAAACATACAGTAACAAAATCCACATTATACAAAAAATATAATTAATTTCTCAAAGGTGTTACCGAATATTATCAAACCGACAACTATAAACAAACAATAAAGACAGTAGTGAGAGTTGCCAAAACTTGCTACTAGATGGCGGTGCACGTTACCGAAACTTTTTTATATATTGAAAATCCACGTAACCCACCGCTTTTCAGTTATTGATTGTGATAAAACAGTTATTAATTTCGATAATAATCATAATATAAATAAATATCACAGAATAATAATAAAGCCAAGTGCCAAATATTAAATAATCTCGACCAGATGTACCAGGAGAGCAGAGCTTGTCAGGAGTTTTACGTACCGATGCTACGCGGGCGAACCGTCGCTCGTACGGAGACCTCTCGCTTCAACGCGGCCAGCCGCTGTTGCGCAGCGATCTTCTCGCGTGCCAGTCGTTCCATCTCGTGCTCGCACTCCCGCTCCTTACGACGAAGCACCTGCGAAAAAAGTACCAGGCGATCAGAGAATGTTAGAAGCCGAAACGCTATGTTACACACTTGCCGAGTTCAGTCAGTGCAAACTCGGTTTCTTCTGATAATTCGCTAATCTGATTTAAACGCAGATAGAACTCGTTCTGTACCGTACATTTACTGTATATGATTTTATGACTACAATAATAATGTAGGCTTGACACACAGCATGAATTTTTTCCTTGTTGCTTATACACAGCGTGTTAATGTAGACGATTTTAAATATATTTTGAAATCCACGGACTTACTACGTACCATAGAAGACCTGATTTTTAACATAAAACCCTTCATGGATGGTAACAGCTTTTACTGTAAAATTAAACAATAGAATAACGATCTCTATAGTCCATTTGTTTAAGTACTTAACTAAATGTAAACAATCTTGATGCATCTTTTTATTGAAACATATGCTTTAACGCGGGGCACACTATAAGTTTCCGGAATGAATAAGAAAGAAATTCTATAAATGGTCAGAAATTAATTTATTGTTTCCCAAAATATTCTCCCTTAGCGTTAACGCACTTTTTCATACATATGTACCAATTTTGAAAACATTTATGCCAGTCCTCCGTGACAATCTCTGAAACATATATAACAGCCTACATAACGACAGCCTCTTCAGGTGATTAAAATCGTTGACCGCGTAACTGGCTCTTAATTTTTGGAAATAAATAAAAGTCACGAAGTGCCAGGTCGGGACTGTACGCGGGATGGCTCATAAGGTCAACGTATTTCACCTTCAAAAATTAATTTGTCTGTCTGGCGTAGTGCGAGAATATACGACGTTTACAGTTACTTTTACGGAGTTTGTCAATAACTTCCGGCAAAGAAATGGTCGTGTACCAATGACTGTTCACGGTACAACGGTTCTCCAAAGCAACAGTAGCCACGTGTCCAGTTTTATTAAAAAAGAAGCAATCATCCAGTTAGATGCACTTTGCACGCGCGCCACTTAGATTGGTTTCGGCTCATCTCAAAAGATCCATACGCTCGATTGCTGCTTTGTTTTGGGATCGTAACTATAAATCCATGTTTCGTCACCTGTTACTATGTCCCACACCAAATTCGACGCCCCTTCGTTGAATCTGGTAAGCATGGCATTGCACCAAGTGAAGCGATCCGTTTTTTGAGCCTCTGTCAAATTAAGTGGGATCCACCGAGAGCACAGCTTTTTCACACTCAAAGTTTGTGTAGTATTGATTGTATTTGACTCATGCTTATGCCTAAAGATGCCCAAAGCTCATGGTATGTCTGTCTGTTTTGATCATACTGCGCACAGCATCGATGTTTTTGTTGTTCATAGCAGTGGACAGGCTACCATCACGAAATTCGTCACTGAGATTCACACGACCGTGTCTGAATTCTGCAAACCAGCTATGATGGTCGTCTTGCATGGTGCATCATCGCCAAAAGCAATTTGAAGCCGAGCGAAGCTCCGCCGAGGTCTTAATTAGACTTAAAGTCGTAGAAAATCATACTATGAAAATTTTCACGAGTTAATGGTGATGTAGACAACCAATTTCTAAAATGACGCCACAATGTACAAACAAGTGACAGTCAGATGAAACAAACTGTATTCTACAGCCAAAGAGTTCCATTTTCAAATGCTATAATTACTTTTTAAATATTGTTTATGTAAGTGGCCAGTTCCAGAAACTTTAGTGCGCCCTATGTACAAATCAATAAGTACAAAAATAGGCATGCAATTTCATACGAAGCTAAGTATTTGTATTTTGCATTTGAGAGTAAGTAAAAATCATTTTATAAATATATATTTCATTAAATAGACATCTCAAGATTTTTTATATTTAGTTAAGTACCTTAACAAATGGACTATAATAATAATATTGGTATGAAAAACCAAGTACGGGCTTAACAGTGTAATTTCCAAATGCTTTCTTTGTAGTTGCCGCTTACTGCTTTTCCCTAAAGAAGTTTCAACAACCTACTGACAAAATGCAATAATTTACATACATTGAAAATGAATAATAATAATAATAATAATGTGGCTATAACCCCGCACTAGGGAAACCCTGAGTCGCAGGTACAATAGACACACATAAACAACCACAAATACACCCAAGCTCACGAGAGAAATTAATGTAGGCCATACAAATATTTTTCCCGGCCCGGAATCGAAGCTGGGACCTCTGCGTGACAGTCCGGCATGGTAACCGATCGGCCACGGAGGCAATAAATTGATTCATCACTAAGCACTATAGCAAGAAAAGTACTGATATTATTGTGTGCGATCCTTTTTAAGTATTGTGTGTAAGTACTATGAAAGGGTTACCGTATTGAATGTGTTTCAGGTTTCTAGAATAATTAACGATAAAAACAAAGGTCTTTCTAGACGATCGCCTAAGAAGTTGCGGCAAATAAAACTTCAATAATACTCCGTCTCGAACAAATTGTTTCGACATAATTGTTTGCCTCAATAAAACTTCTCAACAATTAAAAAATTACACATAGAAGCCGTATTTTAACGAAAGTTCACAATAAGTTGCAAAAAACAGTACATTGAAACGTATTCAATAAAAAACAAATATTTGGCAAGGCGCTCTAACCACGCGATTCACGTGGACGGAACTAACGCGACCTACTTCATTCTGAAAAGTTTTATATAATTCAAATATTTATTGGATAGAAGGGCAAATTATATTCGGGTGAAATTTTATTAGTGATCTTTAGTATCAGAGATGGTAACGAACAATTTAAAATACGGAGAGTTTGTGACATCGGCATCGCGAAAGGTTCAGTTGTAAAAGCGTTTTTATTAAATGATGTTACAATCACATAATAAACTTAAAACTAATAAATATCAGACCATATGAGCCAGGAATAAGATACGTTTTCAAGCAACTCATTAAGTAGCGTAGTTCGCGTCCTTTGTAATGGATACAAAATAATAAAAGTTTTATTAGCAATACATACTCGTATATATCTAAATACCACCTTAAAGATATCTGTTACGATAAAAGCTCCGTAAAAAAGTGTAATAGAGTTACAATTCTGGTGCATTATATTTTCAATTTCGCTTTTCTACTGCAAAATAAAGATCTACTTAGAAGTGCACTCCCTAAAACCTAATATAGAGTTTTAAACATTACTCGTACTTAAATTGTTTATGGAAAGTACAGTAGAGTTGGCATTAGCGTATTTTTTTTTGCACAGTTGCAGTGCCACTCAGAGCTTTAAATAGTAAAGATCAGAGGGGCACTGCCACTGCGCCCGTCACCCTGAAACATAAGTTGACAAATCCCATGTGCCTGTAATTTCACCAGCACCCTTAACCCTTCAAAACTGGAACACAGTAATGCTGACATTTACTACACCGGATGAACACTTTCACAAGAAGCTCTACAGCTACTAAACTAGTACTGCTGCATATAGACAAACCTCGCCAAGAATACTGAAATTTTACTACAGCTAGTCGTGTGGCACTTCTTTATGACTAGTGACTGTAGACCAATCTCGCGTGACGTCATCTTGGATGTAAATAATCAAGTTGAAAAGCTTTTGGTCTTTGTGCTCCTGCCGAGCCTGCTGAAAAAACTAATACTCCAGATACTGGAGTATAGTTAACAGAGCGTTAAGTTGTACACTTTGGACTCCGAGACTTGTAGATACAAGTGAACAGGAAGACGTGCCGTTGTATGTATATGTAATGTATCTTTTATTATAATAATACACTGTCGATGTAGATTCTAAGTTTTAACAAAATTCGCACAACAGCCACGTATTGGATCATTGGTTTCAGAGAAGTCCTGAATAGCAACGGCCCTATCGATTGATTACTTGTTACATTTGCAACGTGCCTCATTGCTGTATATTTACTATTCATACCTATAATAACCGCTTTAGCCTATATTGTTTGCACACTTAAATATGCTTAAATATTAAATGATCTCAAGAATTTTCTTAACAAATGTATGATACAGTACGCTTTGGAATAAGATTGGAACTTTAAGACAAATAAAATTGCCGGCAACTTAATAATTAATAATAATGTGCTAGACAACCACACCAATTATCTCAAATTAGTTAGGACCAATTTGAGCATCCAGCGTCCAAAGTTTAAACCATTAGGCCACCTACTTATCGAAACCTCCTATTTATCATTTTAAAAAACCATTAAAATTCGGTAATATAGTGAAGATGGAACGCCACAAGTCGCAAAAACAATAATCATGTAATAACAAAACACAAATAATAGACGTACGTGATAGCAGTACTGAAACTACATGATGAATAAATAAATTTGAAAACCAGTCCTTTGACTAGAAACCTTGGGGTAATCAGTCCACACGGGGCATAAATAAAAGCCATGATATATAGATCAGGGTTACATTGTAAAAGATTCAAGAATTTTTAATGATAAAATTTCTTTACACTTAATTTTAATCCTTAAATTGATGGCCATTTTGCCTATTTTTATTACTAATACTCTATCGTTCATAGATAATTGTAGAACTACATTCAATTTTTTTTTTAATCTATGAATTATTATATGTATTGTCTATTATTTTAAGTCCTTGGAACACACACGAAGCCGAGTGTTAAAAGTTGGGACATTTGACGTCATGCCAAGACACAGAGATCGCGCTTGCAGGAGTCACCGTGACGTGATATGAACTCTATCTTAGACCGTTATTTGAGAACCGCGTGACATAATTTTATTATAAAGTTTAAGAAAATGCCATTGACTTTTGTTCCTAAATTATCTCATTAGCATTCACGTATTTTTTTCTTACAATATTGTCAAATAGTATACCTTACATCGCTCATCCTTTAATTTCCTACTGCAATATTTGTCTGAATGAGATATAGCCTAAAAGGAATTATGATACAAAAAGCCATTTTGTGAACACACCGAATATACCAGAACAAAAAATCATCATAATTATTGAATCACGTGTTTGACTTCTGTTTAGAAAGAAAACCAATAATAGACTAGTAGATATTAAATGGACATAGTTAAAACTTAGACTCAATGTACGAGGAAAACCTTGTTACAAAACCTATTGATGATCAAATTGGACGTGCACAGAATGGTATAATGGATACAGGACTGCGTAATGTATGTCAGGTAGGACTTTAAAATTCCTATAGAAGAAAATAAGGAAAACATGAGTTTTGTTAACGATTCGTTTACGTAATTAAGTAATTCTGATCAAGTCACATCATGATTTGACCCAGGTAATTTTAGATGGCGTGAAAGAAAACATTGCATGAACATGCGAGAGCTTTAACAAAAAAATACAATAGGTTTTCAGACTAACTCACCTGAATATACCGTATAGCAGACCCCAAGATAGAAAGATTTGAGGTCTTCTTATCATCAGAGGTCGCTGGCAGTTGTCTCTTCAGGAGTTCGAAGCATTCTTTGAGATGTGCTCGGCGGTTTTTCTCTAACTTATTGTGAACTTCGCGTGTACCGGCGCGGGGGGCGCTCCCGCTACTGCTTCCGCTACCACTGCCATTGCTGCCCACCGAAGGGGGTGAGGGGATTTGGGACGGCCTGGCGACCAAACGGTAACGGTTAAGTAATAATCGTGATAATATTTGCTTAGTTGTAAAAAAAGAGCTTTAATGATAAAGAAATCGATAGAAAATAGCTAAAGGTTTAACAAGGTTCCTTCAAGGGACCATTATTTTTTAATATTTACGTTTTCGATAATATGTGAAGAGAACAGGAAGAGTAATGGGAATGTTGTAATTTTGCTAAAATAAACATAATACACAGTCCATGAAATACTATTACGTATATATATAATCATAAAGAATTTATAATAGGTATTCAAAGAAAAAACACAAACAGAATTCGAAGTCCCGTACAGATCTTACTCAATCGGACTTCTAAAACAGTCTGCGAAGTCAAATACCCTAACAGTATTCAATGATTTAAAATTACAAATTTTTATTCTCCATTCGTTTCAATAAAAAAACGTTGTTCATGAATCATGACTAAATAATCTACGGCACCTTAATTACTTACTGAATCTAGTGAGTGAAATAACTAACTTTAAGTCCTTGGGAATCGCATAGATAAACCTGAGGCAAGATTCGGCATAGATCTACAGAACCAAGAGCCAATCTTACATAGAACCACGTTTCAATATCTCATAAGAGTAAAAAAATAGATCATATGCAAATAGATGGCTCACTATAAATATATTATTAAGATGAATAACAAACATCTTTAATATTCTACTATATGCGTTTAATTCCACCAAACCTTGACAGCAATTTCGAGAAGTTGACGATATCCCATATGCAAGACTAGGAGAATATTATTTGCATGTGTATTATACGCAAGGATAAATTAGCTATTCCATTACGACCCGGTTACATTCATTGGATTTAATTTTTAAAATGGGGTGTGATCTAGATTTCTCACATAAATTCACCAAGCAAATGATGTATGCTGTACAGCCATGAGATTATAATTGTTTTTATTGCATGAACATGAGCCGATGAAGGCCGGTCGCGGTGGGCTGTTATTATGAAACATTATGCATTTATGTTTGTTATGACGTACACACGCTCCATATAAAAATACTGTATTACATAATGCTCACGGTGATTCAGTAAATACATACCAATACCGTCCCGTCGTAACTAACTCAATAAACATTGAAACGGTTTCGTAATACATATTTGGAGGGAAGAAAATTAATTTGTTTAATAAATTGAAGCCTAAATGAAATTTTAATCTGATTCCAACAAAGAGATAAATTTTCTAACAGTGAATACGAGTATAACATAACTATGTACATAACTTTTCACCGGCAAGAGTTACATAATCTAAAGGCATATAAAAGAATATTTTGAAATAATTGGAGAAATATTTGAAAATTGAATACAATATAGGTAGAACAGGTGAAATCTAAAAAGAGAGGATGTAATTCGCCACAAGAATTATTGTTATCATCGAAGAGTTGCTGCTAGTAGTCGAATTTGACGAAATATCAGTAAAGAAAGGCGCCAAACTCTGGGGCTTGTTATCTCGGTCATTGTGTGCGAGCGATGTCGTAACGGCACGGCACGAGCGGCGGTGGAGGCTGCTGCGGCGGCGGCGGCGGCGCTGCACGCGAAAGCGAATCCCCCAGCTGTTTCTGACACCGGTAATACCAGGACAACATACCCATGACTGTTGCTCGTCGTTCGCGGCCTGGAATGTTCTTGTACGAAGTCGAGGAAGGAGGAGGGCGCGGGGGCCGGCTCGGGCGCGGGGTGAGCCACGGGCGCGGGCGCGGCAGCAGCGGGGGGAGCTGCCGCCGGCGCGTTCGGTGATTGCGGCCGCACCACGCCGTTGCTGCGCGTCGTCACTGGCAGTCCTGCCACCCGCACCGGCACCAGCGACTTCGGCTCCTCCTCTGAAACAAAACAGCAACACGTCACAATCGCTCAATACTTACACTGATTAGGAAAACGATCATTGAAACCGTCCGCAGCTGACGCGCTTCGAACGAGTCGCCCTCATCGGCTGCCGGTTTGCGGTCGCCACTTGTCAAACCCGTGTCAACCGCTCGTCGACGGCTGCAGTCGGAGGCGGTAAAGTACCAGGCGGTCATAGCGTAGCGGGAGTTCAATGTATTCGCGCGAGTGAAACCGCCATATTAGTGCGAGCGAGACGCGTGAACCGGTACGACGCCATTGAAAACTAATGACATGCGATAATGACCCTTAAGTCTGCGTTGGAAGAGCTTATAGTAGAAGAAATGTTCTAATCAGTCACGCTGCATCGACGAGCGAGACAAAGAGATAAGCGTGGTGTGTATGGAAAGAGACGGCGAAATGGGCGTGTTTTGCTGGAGGGCTGACGTTAACACATGTGGTTGTGCGCGTGGTCAGAGTTTGACGTCCGCAGTTGCCACGCCGAAAATCAGCTGCTGGGTAGAGTGCCAGAAAAAAACGCTCGTGTAACCGGTATTCTGTAAATACTCGAGTCTTTATGTTTATATTCGCAACGCGTTCAACAAAATCGATTTAGTTTTATTATTAGACGCAAATGAAGACCACTCATAATGTTTGGAACATCTGCGGCTTCATGTAAACAAACGCATGAACATTGTAGTGTAACATTTAAAGTGGCAGTTCATTCCGAAGAACAAATAATGCAATCACAATTTACACCGTTCAAAATTTACTACATTGTCGCACGCTGTCGTCGCAGCTACGCACGCATAGATAGCAAACACACACATGCAGATTTCAAAGTTGAATAACAATCGTTAGGTAGAGATGTAATAACATTTTTTTCCCCGGCCATTGTCTGGATATTACATAATATTCAGCTAAAAACACGAAACATAATCTAGCAGATACTTAAGAACACAAAAAGACATGTAACCTTGAAGAATCAAACGTATTAATAGTATCCAATATAATTTCCTAAGAAATGAAAAGAACATGTGACGTCGAGAAAAAGATGCCTAAAGTCATATAGGTATAATCGATTTAACAAGTTTCTTTAACTTCTCAATTTCACGTTTCAACGACATATGACCAAAGAGAAGTGATATAAAAGGAGCACATAGAAATGAGATGTTATTGACCGTTTCGCTTATTACCTAATAGAGTTATCAACTGTGGTTACAGAGACACCTAGACTTTGAGGAACGTCCTAACTTTATAAGTCTTCACTAACCCCTTACTCCCGAATACAACAGGTCTAAAAGTGTTGCATAAATGTGTAAGTATATAAATAGTTTGCGAATAACAACCTTCCAAAGATGCGAGCCTAACAGCGACATTATCGGAACAATGTGAATGATTCACGACACGATATAAAGTGAGTTTTAGCCGATTTATGATCGACACCACGATATATTATGTAGTAATCTGGAGCTATAAGAGCATTACCAGAGCATTGAAGCTTGAACAAGCACATGTCAAATATTGGACAGAGAGAAAATAGACAGATTCTGCCACGAGGCAGACGAAAGGCCTGTGCTCTCCTCACCCGGTGTTGCCCCCTATGGGCGTACTAAGCGCGTTTTGGGAAAGCACAAACCACAATCAAAGGATATAAAAACTGTCGAAGCCAGGAAAGTCCTTCATACTTTAATGCTGTTGGCCTTGACTCCGAACTGTAATTACTGTGATCAGTAATTACAGTTCGATTGTGATGACTCACAATAGAACATTTAATGGTCACATTGATGAGGGGCCGCATAGGTCATGTATGAAGCCAAAGTAATAATAATAAGAATATAGGTTATAATGTTGGGTCATTCTAAATTCTGTTACATCCAAACGTCTTTACATAGATTAGATGGTCGTAGTTTGTGCACACGACGAAGTATCAATTACCTGAGTGAAAAAAGCGAAACTATCTCCGTATTTTTTTGAAAACAAACAAAAACCTGTATTAATTGATTCACATTTATTCTTCTCATATTATTAGATGTTATAATTATTATTACGGAAACAGTTCTCAATTTAAAACATTTGGAAGTAATCAGAAAGTCTGTGACAAATAATCTGTTCACCATATTATGCTTAGGAAATCTGAAATTCAGCGAATAATTGAAATTGGTTAACAAGCAAATTAAAAAGACTATATGATCAACTCGAAACACGATAAAGCAGTTCTTAAATATTTCAAACTAAAATGCCCAGTCCAATAGATGTTAAAGAAATTAACAGAAAAAAATTGGTTTCCACTCGTATAACTCTAGCGAAAACTTCAGATAGAAAAAAAAATAATTTGATTAATATGCAGTTGTATGATACTAAAAACAGCGAACAATAAAATTATAGACATCTACATATAGGGGGGAAACTAACATAATAAATAAATCTAAAAATCTCAAATCAATCAAATCATAATTTCGCACTTATCAAAAAATTTATAAAACAAAAAAAAAGGCTTGAATACTATGTAAGACTTATTGGTTGTCAAACACAGAAAGCACCAGAAATACAGAGTACTGGGGGCGATTATGCAACAGGGTGGAGTTGTGCGTCATTTATCGTCCTACTGCTTACCTCCATAATGTGGGTGAGGACTCTAATCAAATTGATCTAACTCTCCAACGGAGTAATGTCTCCAACTATAAGGAAATTCTACAGGTATACGAATCTTCATATGAATATATTGTGGAATTACGTTACACATGTTTTTGTTCTCCGAATTCCGCAACTTAATATGCGCATTTGCGATATTTCATTAAAATTAATAATTAAATTTTACAGGTTTTCCATAAAAACCGCACTTGCATCACAAAACTGAACAGCCGCTAGGTAAATTTTTTTAATTCCTTATTTTATTCCTTATCTGTCTCATGTATTTTGTTTCTTTAATATAAGCATATCCAAATAACTACACGCGCACGATTGGTGGGTATTAGATAATGTTATCGTTAGCAAATTTATTCTCAATATTGTTGTCATCACAAGTTTTTGAGTAGATAAGAAATGTCAAAACAATAGCTTCTTTATTGTATTATCAATAATATTGTCAAGATAGTGTATAGCATCCATTAAATAAATTAATAACAGAACATTAGCATACAAACCTCAGTAATGGCATAAATTTCGTAGTTCGCGTGCTGCTATAGCGAAGTTTGAAAAGCGTCAATGCGTAAACCCATAAATTTCACATGCACAATGGTATATAATCATAATTCACCACTGATACATCATAATAGCTCATATCATCCCTTATCACGCTATTGGACATGAAATCGCATTTTACAAAAATGAACAACAAAGAACATGAAATTATGAAACAAAAATTATAAATAACTTTTTGCCGTCCATTACTGAACTGATTACGACGTACATTCGTGGTAAAGGGGAAAATTTCCTCACTTCACGTGACATAGGAACAAGGAAATTATGAATCGTCAACCATTTTAAAGGAAGTAAGCTTGAGCAAGGTTTTAAGGCTCTTGCCCAACACAAAAGAAACAAAAAGTTCTCTTGTTACGTGATGGTCGCCTGGTATACTTGCGCATGGTTGCGCGCGCGTACAACCAACAAAGCACATCTCTGCGAAGAAAACATCTATATAGACAACCATAAGCTACATAGTACACTACGTACACACAAAGATGTGTGAAATCGTGTGTTCGTTCAGACACCAAGGAAACCGGTATCAATGCAATGGTCCCGAGTGGCGGGCGGTGGATGGCGGCGCGGCAGCAATGGCGTGGCGGCATCTGGTACACCGATGCGAAACCGGTATCTAAAATACCAATGCCAAAGCAAAGCGAGTGTCGCGCGACCAAATTGCAACATTGCAGTAGCTGAATAGTTATATTGACCTTACAATTTCTAGAGCGCAGACGAATTCAATCCAATAATAGTTGGATTATATTTAGATGTGTAGAAAGTTCAGTGTCACAAACGTTATATACATATAATAACATTAATAACATTCCAATACGCGATTTGAAATCGGTAGACGATGAGACATTATAGTATTTTCTATTCAACGTATCGGAAGGTGCGTGTAGAAATTGAATATTGCAAAGAATGTGGCAAATGAGACGGCCAGTGTACCTCGGTGGAGGGAAGCGAGGGGGGTTTCTGGTCTGGAAGTGATAAGCGGGTAATATGATGGGGTGGAGGGGGAAGTGCTCGGCACTGGCACGTGACAAGCCGTCACGCGGCGCGAACTCTCCCGACCGCATCCGATACAACATCGAAGGGAGAATACATACACTATATAACTACTCACACATGCACGGTTTAAAAGACAAAGCGTCGAAATAAAATTTCATGCAAGATCAAACATTTTGATACATACACACAGAACAAAGGGTCCTTGTAGTGACTGGACATAGTAGGGTTATTGATGTAGGTCAGCTTTACCGTCGAGGTGGCGACCGGCTAGAGAAATGGTGAGATTACACGCGTCGGATTATTTGAATCAAATTGCGTTGGAATATTTTTATCGTAGTGTCAATAACCCAGCCGCGACGAATGCCGCTCCACATTTTTCACAACGCAACGCTTCAATGCACACACACGCGTGATAATAAAATAATTATTTTATTATAACAATACTCAAGCACGGAATGCTGTTACTTAATTATTATAGAAAGTAAATACGATTTACGACAAATATTTCTTAGGGACGAGTCGTAGTTACATAATAGATACCAGGGAGTCATAAAATGTTAGGAGTTTGATCGTTATGGCTTAGCAATTTGCGGTTCTGTGATGAAGTTCTAGAACACGATAGCCACGCAGAGCACTAATTGCAGCTATAGGCACATGCGCAGTAGGAGTTCAACCAGTACTATAAAAAAACCGACCATTAGATAAGTTATCACCAATGAAAACAAACGCTGTAAAATTGTTGTATTCATATATTTACGAGAGGAGAGAACGTAATGCTTTATTTGTAATTTTAAGTTACCCGAAAATTGTTCAAAACAGATAAACTCTCACAACTTAATTAAAATATTTTTATGTAAGTAATGTTTAGAACATTATTTTTATTGAAATTTTATTCATACGGTGCAAAGTATGAAAGGTAATAAGGAATAGAAATCAATATTATCCAGATCTAACAGGAAAACGACATAATGGACGGCCATATTGCTAATTTCAATCGAACTTATGACGTCATAATCTCGAACCTTCCAGAACATTTTCAATTAGGGATCCAGAGCCAAAGAATAGTTGCCTTCATAATTGTATTATAAAGTAAACTAAACAATCGCCATAATATTACGCAACGCGTCGCGCGTGGCGTTATTTAATTACAAGTCGGCATTATTACGTAATCAGATCCTATTTCTATGATTAATAAACAAATGCGTCAGAAATTTATCCAGAATAACAACATCTTCTGCATTACATTTCAGCTTTACTTCTGTATAGGTACTTAAAACAAGCTTAGGCATTCAAAAGATAAACATTTTGGATTTGCCATAATTGCCTTTTGCATTTTCTTGGAGGGATTGAAATTTCAACTTATATCATCATTACAAGTCAAAAATGCCACACCAATGACTACAACGACCGATACACGTGTATACCATAGACATAACTAAAATAAAACATCTGAATTATTGCGCCCGAAATCATTGTACGAAATTTAACTAAATATAGAAACTAAACTGAGACCCAAACTAGTTTTTGCGCATTACTTATTATTAATGAACCAACTTTACTATTATAACTCGCACCTTCATAGCACGTAAATGGTTGATGTCACGCAAGTAGGTTTTTAATTTGAAAAAAATTTTCAGTATCCTAAAAAATACTATATTAACGTCTACAGCTTCCAAGTTGTCTAAAGTGTATGTTGATAAAAATGAAATAATGATACAAATAAAACAGGGAAAATGGTTTCTCCGTTTGGTATCCAGTATTTCCTCGGATGAAAAATCCCAAACAGACTAATTAATATGTTTTAATTTATTCTAATTTCTATTACTAATTAATAATAAATTAGACTTAATAAAAATTCATTCAATAAAATAATTTGTAAAACGTAATGTAGCGTAAATTGGAATGTTTTCTTTGTAAAATTAAAAATAAGGTATTTAATCAATAACTTTTGTAAATACAGTGAAATAAATATATACATATAATATTAATATTAAATAAATATATAATATTAAAAAATAGGGTGGTTTGCATTAATATTAGATATAACTGGTTGATGACTGTACCATCTCAGTCAACCGTGACCATGGGACCTGTATAGGGCCCGAAACGTTGGTTTGTTTGAAAAAACAAATATACGCGATTTAAATCCGGAAAAATAGTTTCATTTCCTATGTGTAACAATCGCGAAAACCTAGACTCGATAAGATACAAATAACTTTTTTTCAGCCGTTACTAGTCCAGTGTAGGGCAAATGAATCCCTTTCCCTTCTTCCATTCATCTAGCTCATCACGTCTCTTTTTGGGCCTTTTTTAAAGTATTTAAAAAAAAATGCGTGTTATAAATGCTTGTAAATCAAAACCAATGTTATGATTGGGACAGTTTTGTTTTTCAATATCAACAGCTGTAATCCTCAAAGCATTACAAATTTTCTATAATTTTCACAAGTACCGATTTGGCAAATAATAACCTAACGAGCACAATTCCTTCAAAGTATATCATCACAAGCCAAATATTGACAAATAGCATTGCAAAATCACATAAGTGTAACAAATGAGTACGTGTATTGATGATATTCTAATTATAGACGACCGGGTTGATTGTAATTGAACTGGAAACTTTTCAAAGGCAATTACTGTACAGCTAGGCGTTGTAAATGGCTCCTGACATCAAATTAAGGGCAATGTATTTAAAGCTTCACATGTAGTCAAAATTAGTTACGGTCATTTTAAAGAACCTGCTCATCTAAGATACAATAAGTATAGAGATATACAAATCGTGCTTTATTTCTATATAGAAAATGGCAAGTAAAAGAAAGCAGATAATCTAAAAAGCTAACAAAAATGGGACTGAATCCGGACCTTACGGAACACCTTACGCTATCGCTGTGGTATACGTGCTCGCAAGCGTGCACATGACGACCTTGTTGGTGAACGCGAACGCCTTGACGGGACCGGCACAACGTGCCACCCGTTCTTGTTTGGCTCCACGCCACTTCTGATGCCCTGATACTCGTACAATCCCCAAGGGATACGTGTAGTCATCCTAATTGAGTATTTTAATTAAAATTCAAAACTTGACTCGGAAATAATTGTTACGCGAGAGTGTAACCGTCTCCGTTTATTATACCAACACAAAGGATCTTTGGGCTCAAAAATTTGTAGATATAAAGCAATGTTATTGTTGAATAATTTAAATAAACACGTTACACGAGCCACCAATCAATAGTACTAATATAACGAGTTTTAAATGTTACGATAATAATCATAAGCATATAAACAACGCGCATTTGTCATTGACGTAGCTGACGAACTGTTTAAAAATATGATATTAGTGATAATATGATATTAGTGATAATCATTTTGTTTAAAAAAGTTTATGAATTTTTACAGCCATTGCTAGATGATATTTGTGCAGTAGTTAGAGTGTACAGCATCGCTCAAAATTGTTACTGTAGAGCGTGTACTTGTATGTTGTTGTGCAAAAACACGCCGAGGTCAGACGCAAGGTCCTACAATACTGCACTTATAAGATTCTGTACGCGACGTGTTGAATCAGGCAACAAATATTTCCGTGGTTTGCCATAAAAAACCGACAAAACGAATATGTCGAGAAATATTTTATACACCATATAACGGACGACTATATTAAGGACAAAAGAACTCACCTAGGTACTCCTTAATCCATTTCTTTTTGGGTGGCCTTGTGATCTTTTGATCATCTTTCGTTTCCTCCTTAACCGGACTGGGAGTATGACTTGACGTGGAGGGTCGCTGGACTTCTTGGACGTAAGTAGCATAATGAGGCATTGGTGCAAGCGCCGTCACCATTTGTTGCGGATAGCTGTAACCATTGATCCCCATAGACGGGTGGCCATGAGCTTGCAATTGTTTGTACGTCTTGAGCGTTATAGGGATCGGCTCCACGATACTGCCAAATTCTGTCTCCATGGTATTTATGGCGATGGTGTGAACAGTCTCCGCGAAGAGATCACTGGGAGTTCCCATTGCGCCAAAGAGCTCCGGCTGGGCTCGGCGGCCCCGGTAGCTGGAAGTGCCCAGATTTACTTCGGTGGTTTCCATAAGTATACCCATTCTATAATAGGGCACAAAACTAACTAATCACTTTATAAGTTCCCATTTCACTCACTTGCGTCCTACATACCATTTTGAATATATTTCTATAAGTCAGTTTAAGTCGCGTAAGTTGTCCGACTTTTATTTTAACACTGTTTACTCATTTTCACAATAACTTGGCCGATGATCTGTCAAAGGACGATAAACTTAACGGCTGCGCCTACACAACAAATCAGTAAATACTCAATTAAAAAGACTTTAATTAATTAAACGTGTGCCTTTAGAAAAACTTAGTAACTGTACAAAATCAATTGCGTTATACAAAGTTTTGTACAGGCAATATGTAAGGCTTCTGCAATGAAGAATTGGATACAATTTTGCGCAATACAATTTTGCAAGAAAACCTCGCACTGTGGTAATGAAATTGTTCAAAAGTTCGAAAGAACCCTATTGTTCGAGAAACACGTTTACAGAAGTACACTATACCCGACACAAAGGAAATCAACGTATAAGAGAATCGTACACGTGAAAATTTTAAAAGAGTCACTTATAAGATTGTTGCAAAATAAGAATACAAAACAAAAGCATTGAAAAATACGGATCCCAATCGACCACATGCAAACAATTGAAACAATAATATTGACAATTCAATTGCAAACGGTAGGCCGGAACATGATGATTTCAACACATGTTACTAATACGAAATGTAATCAATACTATAATGTCTACGTAGGTTTTAACAGCTCTTAGAGTGAGAGAGAGCATGTAGGACGTGAGGAAGGTAAGCTAGTTGATTGTTAGAATGGAAGAGGCGACCTAGAAGCACCGCTGGCGGCGCAACGCGCGGCGCTCAACAAGTGAGAGAAGGGCGTCGAACGCATGGCGCGCCCCGCCGGCACGTGCACTCCCGCCCCGCCCCGCGTCGCCCCTTTAGCAGACACTGACAGTTAAATACATCTCCTGCTACATCATGCGGCCCTGGTACCGCGCTCGACCGAATTGGCAGACATTGTGGATTTCTAACAACAAAGAGACGAACGAAACTGTATTGTAGCCATCCACTGCGTTCGTTACCTACTTGTTTATGAATATATCATAATAACGCAGCAAAATTACACAGCATTTGGAGATCATTACCAAATAATGCTAATAAATTATTAAATAACTAATAACTTTAATAAGAATGTGAAATATAATAAACAGCCTTCAGATAAACCCAAACAACCTCTTGTGACAAACAATTTGTACTATGTGACGCGCTGTAACAGAATGGTAGCCAAAATTGTCGAACAGCGTGACTGCACCAGATGGCTGTGGCAGTAGCGATACATCGAAATGTGAGTTAGTAACGTAGTAGTCGTTATCAGTTTAGTCAGAGAGCGATAGTACACGTGTGGCTCCAACGTTGACATTATAGCTCAATAACAAACGAATGCTACAACACCGCTCTAAAATGTTCTAGACCAAACGACGGACACAATTACTTTTTGATACTTACTAAAATATCGACAGAAACTGTTCAAAGTTGAAATAGACAGTTCTGCGAAACAAATTTAGCCACCTGGACAGTGTACTACCTAGTGACATTTAACAAGAAAGAAAATCAATTTCGACATAAAATAACTACAAGTATTTCGAGTAAATATCTAATATAAAAAAATATGTAACAAAAGATGATAAAGAGACACACATTCTAATGATAACGAAATTGCATAATTTAGACGATATTTATGTATATGCGAGAAAATTCAGTCTTAGAAGATTTTTTTCTAACCACTTTCTAATGCTGCACAGTAGATTGCGCAGCAAGGCGACATGAACCGACAGGAGGTTATCCTAGTACTCGGTACTAGAGGTGAACAGCAAAACGTATCGACGTAAGCGACCGTATACACACGCGCAGTTATATAAGCCTTAGGACACGTGTCAGTGTTTATATTATGTAACTGTCTAGTTACCTAGCCTACAACTCAGCACATCACATACAGCTCAACGATGTGAACTTAGATATTACAAATTTATGTTGGTATTTCTATTAACTGAGTAATACGGTGTGATTTCATAGAATCATCGTTGCTGTTACGTCCGCGTTCTGATCATTTTTCTTAATGAAGATGCTTGTATTAGGTTTAGATATTTTGGGCCGTCCTTACGATAATTATGGTCTCACAATATTAAGCAGAAAATTAGAAAAAACACTTCAAGATAAAACTGTTAATTTATGACAAAAATCCAATTCTAATACACCGTTTATAATCGGTTTGAAAACAAAACACATTCCATGTAAGAGAGAACAAAATCATAGAAAGATATTGTATATGTTCCAATAATCGAGAACATAGGAATCAATTTTGCTAAAGATTAAGTGGATTTAGTTTAAAAGTAAATAATATCCAATGGAAAAGGATTAGAGGTTTTCGATTTCGAAGATGAATTGAAAACTTTTTCTTTAGTAAACCTATCTTTTCATCTGACAGCCTACCTTGGTCATCATAGTTTAAATTAGACCTTAGCCAATATTTCACCATTGTGTTATTATAAGTAAACAAACTGAGAAACCTAAACACGTCAAACAGACTCTTGTCTCGTGACTTAAATAAAGTTATCGTTGTGATAGAACGACGACATAACAATGACGAACAAACCATTTAAAAATTCACTGAACGGAACTAGGACATCAGCCAATAAAGGTACTACTATATACATATATCGGTTATTTTTCAAATGCGAACTTAAAGGAAAGCGCAGCTTACGAAATTTTGATGTAAAAAACAAGTCGGGAACATTGTCGATAACAAAAACAATGTTGTTCTTTAAGAACATTATTAGGTACCTACTTATGTTTACATAGTTCGGAACTTATTGGCTAATATAATAATTGCTATTAGCAACTATGTAACACAAAATGCATTGTTAAATAACTCGACAACTTACTACAATAGTGCAAACGATGTAATGCAACTTATTGTTGGATATCAAAGAAATAGCATTTTTCTAAGTAGACACATAAGCTAAGCTAGTAAAGACAAGGGAGAGATGTTTGAGCATCTGATATGACACAACAGTTACGTTAAAAGCATTATAGAACGAAAGATCGAAGAAAAGAAAGGCAAAGGAACACCCAGACGAAGTTAAATGAAATGTGGGAAAAAGTTAATGTCGTATCGAGACAAAACTCAAAGTTAAGGCACCGACGGAGATTACTATACTTGACAAGAGCTTCGCTCTTAAATAAGAAGACCGGCAATCAGACGTTTCACCTAAAGATTCGTGGTAGCCGCCCGCCTATAGACATTTGGAACTCTAAGATAGTATATTTTATCTCACAGATGTGTTGTCGACCGCAGGACGATGGTTACGGTAGAAAAGGAGACCCTTAGTACCTAACCAGGCGGGTTTTGTACTGTGAACTTGACACTAAAAATCCTCGTTGGAATTTTAATCCAATATGAAGGTCACCATGAACCTCATTAGTTGAATATCAAATTCCTAAATATGACTAAATAAAAGATTTTCCATTTAGAATTTCCATACTGAAGATTTTTTATTTAAATACTATAAAAGATCAATGTAACAATGTACTAGATAATGAGGTGATGAATATGATGTAATAACATAATAAATTGAAATGTATTAATACATAGCATTGCAGCCCGAGACAGTTATCTAGAAATAGAAAACTAATGACGTCTCATAAACTAAGAATAAACAAAGAAATTGCATTCAATCATGAATCAAAAGCCGACTGAACTGAAGTGCAAAGTGAAATTAACCGTGCTGAAGTGATTAGTACAGTAAGCAATTTGGTAGCACGAACTAAACGAATGATTTTACATTTTTATCATAATATAGGACAGATATTAGACACGCAGTTTTTATTTTGCGCAATAGGAAATACATTGGTATTGAGTAGAATTTCTATACGTAATCATTAGCTATTATTACGTGAAAAATTGTACGGTTCTCCGAAACTTCATGTCAATTTCATAATCATAGTGTTGAAAGATGATATTAAATCTTAACAAACAGTAAATTTGTTGATAATTAATATCGGTGCAATGGGTAACATATATGTATATGGGTCATGACACGTCATATTATGATTGAAAAAAGCATCATAAATTTTCACTCGCTTAAAGCGGACGACCGAAGATGGATTTACAGAAAGTATCCCAAAATGAAAGTATAAAAGGTAGCTAGGACTAAGCAAAAATGACTAAACAGCAAAAAAAGAAATTATTGGTATGTTGTTAAATCCCCCAAAATTTAAATGTTAATAACATTAAAAAAACTCCATCAGTTGACCGATAAGTCTCCAAATAAATCAATCCAAAAACAGACGATAATAAACGAGCATAAACGAAATTTATGTTTAAATAATAGAATACATGAACTCGATTCTTCCAAAATTAAACAGGTACCAAACATTTAAAATACAACGTGGAAATACATAATGGATTTCAGTTTCTATGTTGTTAAAGACTCAAGAATCATATTGTCTAGTAGGTAATGAAAAAAATTCAGAATTTTTAAAATAAAAACAACAAACGACTACTTTTACCTATCGGTCAATATACGTTTAACTAAGTTACCAAAGTTTTGAAATATCGAGCGCTATTTGCAACGGCTGTAGACTAAGAAGTCGTAACTATGGATTAGTCATACGACATTACAAAAATTCTGCGAACCAAAGAAATCGAACTTATGTAAAATAATTAATTTACAATTACAAGTTTGAAATTATTGTCGCCAGGCAAGCTAATCTCAAATATCAATCTAATGCAGTTGTCTGCAATAGTAGTGTATTGTGGCGATAAAACACATGAGCAATACCTGTATCGCCATTGTTACTCAGGTGCATTTCATTGCGTAATTGGACAATAGGTTAAACATGACGCCAGAGCGCCAGACTTATGCTGAAGGTAATAAGAAAAGTTGCCAGACTATTTCAAAAATGGTTTTTCGGTTAAATTAACCAGATTTATATACTATAACGCGGGTTAATCGAAAATAAATGGAAAGACCGTTGAACTAATAGACAGGACTGCTAAAGAGGAAGACGCAGTTAGAAATTGAAATTGCAACAATGAATTGCGATGACACGAGAACGACATCGAACGTGAACTGAGCGAGTTGCAAAGGGTCCAAAGTGCAAGTGTCCAGAGGCAGTGCGCTCAGTCTACGACGGTGGGTCAGACGGGCGCCGACAGCCCGCGGACACCCGCTAATTGGTGGTGCAGCGAATGCGAGGCGCGCGAGCACGTGGGGCGCAGCGCGGCGCAGGTGCCGCCGACCTCACGCTATCTCGTCTCGCCTCGAGGTTGCGGTGATAGCGCACGCTATTTTCGACCGTCGTCACCGGCTGACGATCGCAAACGCAGCCGCGAAATTTACCACGACTCCTGAAACGGAAGCGCTCGGAGTGTTACCGCGACGCGGGCGGTACGATTCACGCGAGCCGTATCTGAGTATCGATAGCACCGGCAGATAAGGGGCGACGAGCAAAAGGCAACTCGACCGGCGCCGATGCGATCCGCTCGACGACTGAGTGGCCGCCGCCGCGGATCGCGGGCCGACTCGTCTCAGAGGAAGGTGGAGAGGGAGGCACGACCTCCGGAACCCCGCGCCGGCCACCGCACCTCACCGCCCGCGAGTGAAACCGACAGAGGACGAAATCGCGAACGGCGAGGGAAGGAGGGGGGCGCGCACGCGGTCGAGCGCGACGCCCGCCGCCGTTGCACTCCGTTTTACATAACGCTGCACGAGCGGACCGGGCCGACACGCGAAACGGGGTCGCATCCACGGCTGCGAACACCTCCAGAATTTAAAGAGCTTCGCCGATCGGTAGATGATGAAACGGCGGCATTAGCACGCAGACGTGTACCGAGGAATCCGTCGGCGGCGGAGTCAGTGAACCTCGACGTCGACAAATAAGGTGAATGGAACATTGCAACCGAAACGAGAACGCAACGGTGCGCGCCGCGTAGGAGGCGACGAGTAGCGGGCCGCCGTCGCTGCCGCCTCGCTCCTTATGCACAATGGCGTTTAGCTTTCTAATTGGACGTGGCCCTGAGCTGCGCTGGCAGAATTCTTCCTACTGATACACTTTAACTGGCAACTACTTGCAGTAAAGCCATTAAGATCCGGCTCGAAGGACCATTTTAATGACAAAGAAACTGCAACATCTTTTATTTTCAATAGCAAACATAGAACTTGCGATCCTATTCGATATCTTGAAATCATAATAACACAGTCGAAAGCAAATAACCAATAGGAGAAACCTTGCGTCATTCTGCGACTAATCATCCTAATAGGATTTATCTAGTTGTTTATAAGAGGGCCTCGTACGCCACGCGTGCCACGTGTTATCTGTTACGTTACCGCCATCCATACACCAGATGCTTTTGAAGACTGCTATTATTAGCCGAACACCTATAGCAAGGCTTATTAAGTCTTGAAAAGAAGTAGCCGTCTTTTAAATAAAAAAAGTGTGAAATATAAAATGTACCAATTTTGACCTTACGAAATCTCATACTCCAAAGTAATTGACGCGAATGAGGAAACTTTATAACTATAAGTTCTGACAACAAAGCTGAACAAAATCTCACCAAAATCAAGAACGCAGCTGTATAAAAAGAAACCAACCACCCAAGAAAGTCTAAAACAATCGCAAGACTCGTTAAAATACCCACACTTAAACCCCATTGTCGGTCGAGTGAGAAAAGCGAGGGAGCGAGCATCATTTGGAGTGCAGCTAACAGGAACGCATAACTACGTGCAGGTTCCGAGTTCCGATAAGAAAGAAGGGAAGGTGCGCGGTGTAGAGGGGAGGATTGATACGAGCCGAGCAGGGGCAAGGTAAGTACAAGTATGAAAGTGGGGGTAAGTAAAGTTTGTGGCCGGCGTGGATGTGCGGGTCGTGCGGTACGGGCACGGCGCGGTGGCGCGCATGCGTGCAGCGGCTGACCTTGGCGCGGTGCAGCGTGCACCCCTCCCCCGGCGCAAACACCCCCCTCGTACACCTGGCGAGCAGGTTGCTCTAGCACCATGCCTAGATACTATTTCTGGAACGAATCTGGAAATCAAGTATTTCAATACAAAGTTTTATTGCAAGTGGCCGGGGAGATCGAATAGAAAGCTTATAAAATTATGTTTGGATTTTAATCAAAGTAAATGCAAAACTTTAGTTAGTGTGCCAGGTATTGTAACTTTAAAAACGATTTTTGACATAGGAAAAATTAAAAAATTCCGTGATTTTAAACAAAAGGCGAATATAGACAAAAACAGAAACGATATATGCTAAAACCACAAAAACAATTAGACACAGGAAACAAGACATAATTTCTAATACTAGAGACTAAACAATGAATAGCATGATTTGTACAAATACAAGTATTATGATTTGTATAAATATAAGATGTTGACTATAGAACATAATATAGAAATACTAATGTCCACTTGCACTAAATTTAAGTATGTCTTAAACCAATGCTTAAATTGATAAGACACTCTTAACACAATGTATTAAGAGTGTCTTTTGCATTGCAATTATTGGTTTAAGACGTACCTAGGTTTAGTGCAAGTGGACATAAATCTATCAGTAATCTATAAGAACTACGCAAATGGACTAATGAACGGATCCAAACATTTCGCCATAGGCAAATATGTTCAAAAAGAGAACAGTTTACTCCTTAGAAAAAAATAATAATATAATATAGAAGTTTATAGAAGTGAATGACGTAAAGCCCACAAAAAAAGAACGATCTATTTTTTTTTTGTACTGTCTTTTCCACTGGAAAAGGCAAAGGCACTAATGCGCCATATAGCCAAGACTAAGCGTCGTAATCTAGAGCTCTACTCAATGCTCAAGTCAGGATTTGACTATGGTTTAAAGCACTCGAAATCATACTCAAGTCCCTGCTATTAGGGTCGTATATCCAGTGCTTGTGTTGCCAGTACAATCCTGACTTGAGCATTGAATAGAGTTCTAGAATACGACCCTGAGAGTATTCTCTTTCTTCCATTACAAGAATTAAATGTCTTCTATAGTGCTTCTTATGAAATAATATAAAATTGGATAACATTTACGAATCCTGTCCATTCCTGTCTTCTAAGACTTTGAGGATGGCCATAAAATAATGGAAAAACCACGATAAAGACGTTTTAGAAATCGACACATTTAATTTTAATTTTTCTAAGAAAAAACGCGGGTAAGTGACAAAATTTCAAAATTTTTTGAGATACGAGTATCATAAAAATACGATAACCCAGTTTTAGAATAATGAAATTGTTTAGTGATATTTCAGCTATGCATCGTTAGGGTAGATTCCGATAAGTCCAACACGATAACTAATTTGAAGTGTTTTTAAAAGAGAATTTTGTGCTCCATTTTTTTTCTATTTAAAACGGATATTTGACAATTTGTCACTTAGCCGCTTTAGTTAGTGTACGGCTGTGCAATGGACTTTTATATATTTATTTTTATTAATTAAGCATTGGATACAGAGCAATCAGCTTAAAAAGTTAACTAGTAACTCAAATCGCAATTAACTTATTTAGTAGCAGTTAGCAGTAGAGCTCTTTGTGAAAGGGTTCGTCCAGGGAAGTACTGCCACCTTTCCTATTTTTGCCGCCAAGCAGTAATGTAAGCATTACTGTGTTTGGAGTTTGAAGAGCAAGGGTGCTGGTGAAATTACAGACACGTGGGACTTGTCAGCTAATGTTTCAGGGTGACAGGTGCAGTGACAGAGTCTCTCAGATCTTTGCGATTTAAAGCTCTGAGTGGCACTGCAACTGTTACGGACAGGTGTTTCGCTGACCACCAGGCGCACGACTTATTCGTCTTGGTCACTCGATATCATAAAAGAAACCAAAATAAAAAAAACTGAAACTGCCCACAGTGACTAAACCTCATCTACAGAACGTTTACATGGTTGGGATAGTTGACGCTGTATAATTTGTAGGAATTTATCAAATGAATTTATTTTCAATAAACCGGTCATTCTCGGACGGCAGTATGCCATTTTTTATCTTGCAATATTATTTAATATTCAAGTATTGTGCCTTGAAATATTTGATAATTACACGATAATATACTTGAATATGTAAATAATAAAAATAGCCACGGAAATTAGGTAGTGAACACTAGTCCGAGAATGATCGAAATATAATGGGTAATTTAATATGTTTTGAGAAAATAAAGGTGAACAAAGTTATGAGGTCGTTTTTTTTTTTAAAGAAAAAAGCTATAATTAATTATGTTCCTATAGAGTTCTTAGGTTTTTGCGATTGCTACATATAACTATTTTATTCGGATCTAAACACTCTAATCTAATCAATCTAAACACGGACATATTTAGCTAAAAAACATTGAATTATGATGACAATGTCCATTCATGTTATGAACCATTGCTGCGTTGCCCGCGATACATACCTAAAAGGACGTTTAATTTGAAAAAGACTGACTCCAATAGTTATTAAAAATAAACCAACCTCAAAAGTATGCTTATCGACTTATTGGAATTACATCTATTTGCTAAGTTTTATTGAAATCGGTTATTAATCCCCAAGTTTGCTACCGTTACCTAGAGGTGGAATATTTTCTTTAAATTTAAATGAGACCAGTAAAGAGGTACCCTCTTTCCAACAACAAAAAAAACAGCAAACTCGCTTCACAAATAAGCCGGAGTAATCGCGTGACATACACAAAAAATACATAGGCGAATTGAGAACTTCCTCCGTTTTTGAAGTCGGTTAAAAATTAAAACATGTTTATTCAATGTTTTACTAAGACACGCGAGCTCTTTAATGGATTTTCATAGCAGTAAAACACAAAATTCATAAATAATAATAGTAATAATAAATAAAAATTAATACATAAAAATAAATAAATAAAAATTTTCATTATTAACCGACTTCAAAAAAAGGAGGATGTTCTCAGTTCGACTGTGTTTTTTTTTTGTATGTATGTTACGCGATAACTGCGGTATTTGTGAACCGATTTTCATGATTTTTTTGTTGGAAAGAGGATACCTCCATAGTGGTCCCATTTCATTTTGAAGAAAATCATCCACCTCTAAGGGTGGCTGATCACATATGAACATTCATTTTTATACATAGCGCCTAAATTTTACTTAAGGAGCAATTATTTTAATGGTTGGTTTTACAATTCTCCAATTCAAGGCGTTTTTCTCTCAATATACTTTTAGTGAGAAACAATTTTCATTATCTCCTTTGTCCAAGTCCTGTATAGTAGCGAACTAGGTTTATATTGCAATAAAACTTGGCAAATAGATGTAATTCCACGTACTTTTGAACTCGGTTTTTTTTTACTTTAGTCAATTTGGCTTTTAACTAAGTTTTACCTTTTTTTTTTTGAAGATGCGATTTGATCCCCTTCGCACGTGATGGAAAGTGACGATGAAGTCGAAGATGTTGCATGCACACTTAGAGAATGCCTATTCACTCTCGACTTGAAAAGGTCGACAATACTTCAAAAAGTGAAATCGAATCGCTTCGCGCGAATCCTGGGAATGTCCACAACATAAGGGTGGAAGGATGGGGATCCTACGTCTAGTCCCCCGACGATACCTACCTCTAAATGTGTCCATGACAACTAAATGTGTTCATTTCATTCGATCAAATTATATTGAACGCTCCCATCATACTTTATGACATGCTCCAACAGCAACCGAATGTAACATAATAATAGCTATGCAAGGGTCCCGAATAAGTATCCCGTTAGTAAATCGTAACGAACGCTATGCGGGAGACCGCCGGAGCGTAGCGAACGCCACTCCGAAACGTACCACGTCCGTTTCCGTTACCCATTTACGCAACAAACCCTCTCGACTTGAGAATAGAGTCTGGTCAACGGGACTCAAAACTGAAGGCGAGTTACCGGAGGAAGCGGTGAAAAACCTGTTTTGCTAAATAAATGTTTAAGGTATTTAATATTAAATAATGGACTTAAAAAAAATGTATGATACACATTAGGGTATTGTCCAAATAATGTGGTAATTTGTTATACCATAGGATGTACTTTACCCGATTATATTAAATCCCGAAAACCGTCTAAAATTAATTATTTAAGAATAAAATATCTAAATTTGCACGTACTTTTTATATGGAAATAACAGAGAACATGATACATTTTAGTTTTAAAGTGTAGCTAGGGCATCGAAGCCCGGACCAATTTTGAAAACCCGGGTTTTCGGGTCATAGTACAGTCAAAACCCGGGTTGACTGGGTTTTTCGATCTTTTTGTTTTATTAAAAAAACCAAACTGTGTTCTTATACTGATTTTCTACAATGGAACAAAGTATGAGGAGAGGAAGGATATCGTAAATGAAAGAGGACTTTCCAAATAGCAAGACATTGAATAAACTCTTAAAGAAATCTTCCATTCCATTTCACGCATTGCTTGTTTTCTTGGTTGTTTGACAGGGAAGAAACGTAGCAACTTCTTACCACGTAATTATTTATCTAAGCGTGTTTTAATTACATTTATTATTGTATTAGCAGTGGTTTATAAATAATAAATAACAAAAAAAATTAAGTAAGATATTTGAAAAACTCGGGTTTTTAAAATCAAACCCGAGCTTCTTTGTAACCATCAGAACTGGGACCATTTTCCTGGACCTACGGACCTACTGGAGTAAACGGGCTCGATACCCTAACTGTAACCCTATAGTTATTAAATTCGCATTTTCCCCGAAACTTGAAAATTGCCCAGCGGTTTAATGACACGCCGCCCGCTGCCCCGTCAGTCGTCATCGGGTGCTTGTCAACTCTCCGCCTGTTCTTATTTAATGAAACACCTCCTAAAATCTAGGCTCGCGGTAATATACCTAGCTTTAATAGTGAGTATTACGTCATACGACCTGAGTCGCAACTACAAAACAGCTGATAGAGTTTTTAAACCGAAAAACGCAGAACTGAATGTTGGTTTAGAAACGTTTCAATAAACACCCTTTGTGGAGAAATGATTTCACTGATACGCCAACAATCGATTATAATCATTAGTGCTACAGGTGTGGAAACACCACACGTGATACGGCACTTTATGGCATGATAAAAGCCACTAACTTTCAGAGTCGGTAATAGGGTATATGTTACAATCGGTACCCTAAGGGTGCGTACAGATCTGGCAAATACAAATCAAATGCGCCTGTTTGCGAAAGGCTCGCGAGCTGCATACGAGCATTAAGCGCAGGCCATACTGCGAAAATAGCTAAGCTTACTTAGCTCACGTAGCCGGGGAATCTTTTCATACTTCGATTTACACCCGAAGTAAGCTAACTAAACTAACCCAACGATCCCGCTAGTTATGTAAAATATGTCGCCCTTCTGTCGCCCTCGTCCCTGCCCCGCATGCAGCCATAGTCACTACTTACTACGTATTTTGACGAACAAGTCGTGCGCCTGGTGGTATGCTGGTGGTACTTTTATTTAATAGACATAGGGTGGATAATTCGTCCTCAGTGGTCCAACCGTACACCGTGGACGCTATATGAGAAGGTCCCGGGTTCGATTCCCTGTAGTACTAAACTGTGAAATGAACTTTTCAAAATTGGCTCTGGTTTTGGTGTTCTGGAATGTGTCCCAGAGTGAATCCCGTTGCTCTGGTACTTGTGTGTGGTGTGGTGGTAGTTGGTGTGTTTAGTAGTGGTTGTGCAATTTTTGTTTTTATGTTTAACTATCAATTACGACAGTTATTTCAGAAGAATAGTTTTGTATATTATGATGTTTAAATTATTATGATATTTCAAGAGAGGTTTTATCCACTCTATGTGTATTCTGGAAGTTGTAAATATACGCTATTCCGAGCTCTCTGATAATTATAGAGCAGGTAACGTACTCGCAATATTTAGCTGAACAAAAAACAAATGAGAATACAAAATAATAAACTTTATTTGTAAGTCAATGAACTTTATATTGAAATAAATAAGAAATAGACATAAAATAGCAATTAAATTCATTTTATTTTATATTTGTTTTTAAATTTATATTTGTTTTTAAAAACAAATCAACGTTTCGGGCACTATACAGCTTCCATGATCACGGCTGAAAAAAAAT
Source organism: Hyposmocoma kahamanoa (assembly GCF_003589595.1). NCBI lineage: Eukaryota > Metazoa > Arthropoda > Insecta > Lepidoptera > Cosmopterigidae > Hyposmocoma > Hyposmocoma kahamanoa. Next base: position 1,523,319 of record NW_020653415.1, read on the forward strand.
AAATGAAGAAAAACTAGTTTCATTTGTAATTGAGAAAAAGTATTTTCAATAAAAGATTAAGTAAATTAACACTTGACCTCCATCTTCATGAAAGTGAAAGTGGTTTTAGGCCATAGTCCGCCAATGGCCCAATGCGGGTTGGAGACTTCAAATGCAGGGTTGTTAACTTTCTTCGACGTGCTCGTTTCATCACAATGTTTTTCTTCTCCAAAAAACACATGGTAAATTTCAAATTAAATTCCGAGAAACTCAATGGTGCGAATCAGGATTCGGACCCAAGGTCTCTACTTGAAAGACGGTAGATCGAACTATTAGACTACCACTCAACTTAAACCAATTGCAGTAATCGTCTTACCTTATATTATAAGTTTGTTGCAATGCATAAGAAAACTTATTACTTTTTGCATTTGATTCACGTGATTATGGCATGTCAGATATGGGAATCGACTTGTACAATAATATATTTGGTATCAAAAGGTGTTAGTTATCGACAGAATATCTTTAAAAACACGCCTGAGTTATATTTTTTTTTTTAAAATGTATTTGAATTGACTTGCTGTATAATACAATACTGTGGCAACAAAAGGGGGCAGTCCACCGGATGCACAGATATGACCCGTCTCGAAAGCTGATTTATGCCGATGGGCGTCCGATAATTTGCGATTCACTTTATGCACTGCAGTTAGTGCGAGATGGCTGTGAAGAAACCAAGATTGTTCTCTGTTGCAACCAGACCAGAATCTCGACAACACGATACAAAAAGAATGTCAAGTCAATCCCATTTCTCAATCTTTTTTTCATGTGATTGAATTTCATCTTCATTTATTCTATTACGTTAGGGCGCGTTCCCATTATGTCATAATGTTTTATTTATCGTTAGATAACTGTCGCGTCTAGACTGTTCCCATATCACGACTATCTGTCATGGTGTCGTGGACTTTTTTTTATCGTTGAACGACAGTCATGCCTAGCTGTTCCCAGTGGATCGTGACGACAATTTATCGTTTCACGGCAGCCGCCTTGTTGTTTGCAGATATGAGACAACGATACATAAAACGTCACGACAATAGTAGCTGCGATTATCTATCGTCACATTTTTCTCGCGGTGTTTTATGTCGTAGTGACGTCAAAAAAGTCGTAATGACAGTTAATCGTGTTGTACTATGTGTGAATGTGAGTCATTTAAATATACAAGGCACGACACTTTAAACTGCATGACTATCTGTCGTCACGACATAATGGGAACACGCCCTTAGTTGATCATTGTAGGTATTGTCACCATATTTTATCGTCATACGTCCTAGAGGCGGTGTCCACATTTAGGTATTTTGTTTAAATTTAGTTTTAATTATAAATTAGAAATGTTTTTCAAAATGGTAGATAAAGTCTTAGCAAGGTCGTTAGGGATACAGTGTGTCTTTAAGGCGCATAACGGGTTAATGTAATGTATTATTTGACATTTGAATTTTTCCACTCATTAATTGTAATTAAAAGTTTACTTTACTGGTTTAAGATTTAAGGTTAATATTGCGCAAATACATTCTATATTACAATTTATCGGATGTTGTTGTCTTGACGTATATGTCGGTCGCAGAACAATGTAAGGATCAATTGAAAGTGTGCCTTATAAGTTTACATATAAAGTTTAAGTAGCGATAATCGGCATGCTTTTTTTTTTCAATTTCAAAACGACTGGGAAATATTACAAAATGTTTCGTCAAAAATCGTGTATTTTTAGGTAGCTACAATACTTTATCACAAGATGGCAGAAATGTAATTATAGTTCGTATGCCATTTGCTTGGCTCGAAATTTCCAAATTCACCAATTTTCAAGATCACTGATCATTTACAATTTCAAATAATTACAGGCAATATAGAAAAAAACCTAAAATATCGTCATCATATTTTTTTTTATCTCAGTCGCTGAACTCAATAATCTAAATCTTTAAAGACAATATTTACAATTTAAAAAATGTTAAGTACCTTTTCACATGGACGGTTACTGCGCCGAATGAAAAAGTCGCCGCACTACGAGTAATTGATATGGAATAACATCACAATCGAAACATGTCTTTTACGCTCTTACTGCATGGACATAAGGTTTTTCCGATCAACTGAAACCGATTATGCGTCGATTAGTGTTTTTTTTTATAATAATAAGTGACGGGACGAACAAGTCGTGTGCCTAGTGGCAAGCGACACGCCTGTCTATAACAGTTGTAGTGTCACTCGGGGCTTTAAACCACAAATATCTGACAGGCACTGCCACTGCGTCCGATACCCTGAGACATAAGTTGACAAGTCCCATATGCCTGCAATTTCACCAGCACCCTTGCACTTCGAAACCGCAACGATTTTCACATTACTGCTTGGCGGCAGAAATAGGTAAGGCAGTACTTGCCTGGACGAACTCTTTCACAACGTGTTTCAAGATAAATTAATAAACATCAAATTGTGTTTTGATAAAGTTTATCAAGTTGGAACAAGAACCAACCAAGGTGCCGCCAAGCAGTAATGCTGACATTACTGCTCGGCGGCAGAAGTAGGTAAAGTGGCAATACTTCCCTGAACGAATTCTTTCACAAGGAGCTCTACTGCTACTCAACTATAACCTAATACTTGATTTCCGTAAATGTAGTTAAAATCAGCCAAGAGACTGACAAAAGAAAAACATAATAATAATAATGTGCCAGACAACCCACACCAATTACCTGTTCTCGTAAATGGGGAATGCCTGGTATTATGAGTACCTACCAGAACTACGGAATTCTTGGTACTTGATGTAAAGGGCTGGTGTCCGCAACTAGTATAATAATACAGGCAACTCCATATAAACGTAGCGTCGCACACATTCGCATTATCTTGCGATCTTCTTCTTCTTAGCGTGTCGACTCTTAGCGTTTGTATTTGTGAGGACCAATACTTAGCGACTGACACAGCATTATCAGTGGCGTTGTGCAGGGCCTCGCGTGTGCAGGTGTAGGGACCCGCAAGACACGACAAAAGACGAGCCATTGTCTGGGGGAGATGCCACACATACATGCGCTCTCCGAGCTAAAACCTGACCTGTGCATGCTTCGGCCGACTTGGGTCCGCAGCCTATTTGGAAACTTCTAAGTCTGCCAAGGTAGGTCATGCCCAGGAGAGAGGTGCTCCGACAGTGGAATGAGTGACGCTGTGGGGTATCTTTTCTTCTAGAGACGTACTCGGGCTTGTTTAGTTTCCCCGTCTAGAAGGAATACTTCTTTAATGAAGCTACTCTTTATAAGGGGTGCCGTGAGTCACTCTCTTTTTTAAACGTTCCAGAGAACTAGGCACGTCTCTGCGGACGTCCGGAGGGGCAACACAACGGGAGATACAACATACCAGGGGTTGCTTTCAGACAGCCCCCTATGATTTGGCATGTGTTATTTAGTGTTATGTTCACCAGGTGCTCGCGATGCATTCGCGTTGCAACGTTGGTAGTTTTACCCACGTTTCATTATTAAGCGAATGTGTGCGTACGTACACCTTCACCTTCACTTCACGGTCACCTTACTTGTTTTATTAATAATTTGAAGATACTCTTCTTTAAATGACGACGTTCCGTAATTACCGAGATCGCACGCTGCACAGACATTGGGATCCCTTTGCTTAAATAAGAGTAATGTTGCTTCCGCTGTCACGCCAGCATTTACCCCAGTGTTGAAAGCGACCGTGTGAAACGGATCTTATACATTAACATATTTTATCAAATTATGTAGGTGTATCGTTTATGTATTAGATGACAACGGTTGTCGAAAACACCGTTACAACATTCAAATATTTCTGAATGACAGATTTTTACGTAGCGCATTACGTTGGGAATTTTAATTTCAACTAAACTTTTGTTATAACTATGTTATAACACAAAATTTTGTTTTGACATTAAAAAGGTGGTATAGGTTTTATAGCCGTAAATACAGTTCCTTTTAATAATTAAGAAAAGCAACTTCCAATAAATACTTATTCCCATATCGTCATCTCATTAGCTATCGTATGTGACGTTTGGTCGTAACAAGGTAAATTTACGTCATCACTCAGCTTTCAAAAGTGAATATTCGCAAATTAATACGACTTTGACAAGATCTACAGTTCAAGATTTAACTGAAAATCGGGAAAAAAATCTTACACATAGGTTTTTTTTTCATTTATAATCCAAAACAAAAATAACTGATACTAGTTCATAAACCTAACGTACCTACTGCAATTTTTAACGTGTTTATAGTACGTCGTAGGTGGCTAAAGCCGTCGTCTTGATCAGATTTATGCGCTATTACTTAATAAGTACAATGACAAATGCATCATTCGTTTCAGAAAAAAATTACAATAAAAAAAGAAATTGTAAAGTTCTGCTTTGAATGGGATTTTGGAAAACAACAGTTAGTCATTTGAAGAGAATGGGTATTTAAATAAGTAGAAGTTTCCTAAATATGGTCGACGTAATGGCTTGACCTGCCGACTCTCAAGTAGAAGTTCGTGGGTTCGAATACGGACTCAGTACACCTGTTTTACGGAATTTCATTTGACATTACCATGAGTTCTTCGAAGAAGGAAATCATCGTGAAGAAACCTGCACACATCTGCAAAGCAATTTAATGATGTGTGTGTAATTCCCAATGTTAATTGGGTCTGCGTGTGTGTATAGCGCAAGCTTTCTTATTGTGCGAGGAAGTCTGGGATAAGAAACGAGCGGGACTATGTCTTTACTTCCTTCTAACACTTCTGACTGCGTGGTCGAGTGGCTTGCACACCAGTTTTCATGGTGTCACTATCACTGAAGTCCCGGGTTCGATCCCGGGTCAATGTTGAAAAAACTAACTTTTCTATATTGTCTCGGGTGTGGGAGTTTATGGTAATGTCGTTGTTTCCAATTTCGATAACACATGTGTTTTAGTTTCTTACTTTGGAATCAGACCTATATAGGTATGTGATGTTGTTCTAATATAAAAATAATCTTAGTACAGGGTACCACAAGTCGAATTGAAAACCTCCTCCTTTTTTGAAGTCGGATAAAAAATAGCCTAACTATACGAGTATACGGTCGTCACCAAGTTTTTTAAAACTTCTACATATAAATAAACCTACGAAAGTGCGTCTCGTTCGCTATAATGTAAATTGCCGTAACTTACAATATTTACGCAAATTAGTTATTTACATAACATTGAACGTGACCTTTTAATCGAACAATGTACCTATATAATTTTTTAAACGAACACACATAAGTTCATAAAATAAATGAAAAGAAAAATAAAGGTATAATTTGTGCGTGACCGGCACTGTTCAATTTGTGGCATTGCTGATTGGCTCTCAAATGTCTGAATAAAGCTGGATTATCAGATTTATACGTCAGTCGTGTAGTGTAAAATAATTAATACCGTATTGCGGATTTTATTTACCAGCGATTAATGTTTTTCACCGACTAATTGGCAATGATTTAAAAACATTTATTATCTGTTAAACGTTGCATTATACTAACAATATTTCAAAATGGGAATAAACGCGACTTGTTAAGTCGTAGAGCAGTAGAGCTTAGCCGCCAAGCAGTAACGTGAGCATCACTGCGTTCCAGTTATGAAGGGCAAGGGTGCTGGTGAAATTACAGGCACATGGCACTTGTCAACTTGTATCTCAGGGTGATGGGCGCAGTGGCAGTGCCCTGCATATCTTTGCGATTTAAAGTTGAGAATGGCACTGCAACTGTTTTGACAGGCGTGTAGCTTGCCAGCAGGCGCACGACATGTTCGGCCCGTCAATCAAACAAATATGGCAATTTATTATCTTATAAGCATTTTTGAAAGCGAAGCATTTTCGATTTGACACGATGTATCATGCGCTGTAGCTTGTGTCAATCACGTTCTATCATTGACTTTTTAATTTGTAAGTCAATGCGTTCTATCAATTAATTATAATTCATAACTAATTATAAAATGTTGTTGTTGTCGATACCCAAAGGCTCAGTTCACACTGACGCGGAATCGCGTAATGTTTTTCGCTTATAGCATATTTATCTCTATTTTCCAATTATTAGTTGTAGTTGAAAAACAGGACGCGACGCGACGCTACGCCTCTGCGCCAGTGTGAGTTGAGGTTTTGGGTATCAACAAAAATGACAGCTGTCAATACGATCTCTGGATTGACAATTATTCTATTTAAAATCAAATAAAAATAAATTAAATTAAAAAATAAATTTGACACAATCATATTACGTAATTATTCCGATTCACCGACATTTTAATAATTACAAAGTTAGGTATATACAAAAAAAAATCTACTAACACTAGTTTATAACCACTTTTTTATTATTATTATTACTAACAAATTATGGAACTCATCTGAAATAAAATCATTTTATTTTTATTTTCAATAATGATGCTAGTTGGGCGAAGGCTTAACAGTATTTAGTTACGACAAAAATGTCAGAATCGATTATGATTATGAAAACTATTAGAGAACTTTTGCAATTCATAACATCTACCTACCTTTAAAACAACTGCTAACAGTGAAGACTTAAAAAAGTCTTAAATTATTCATACCACCTTATCATAACTAATGCAATCGTTATTTTTAATAAATAAATAAATAACGCACACATAGCCTTGCACTGGGTAAACGGTAAAGCACATAACACACATAAACAACCACAAATTACACCCAAACTCACGAGAGAAATAAATATAGGCTGTACAAATATTTGTCCCGGGCCCGGGAATCGAACCCGGGACTTCTGCATGGCAGACTAGGGTGGTAACCATTCGGTGCGTGGCAGTTTAAATAAATAGTCTCAGTACATAGTACTAAAAAACCGACCTCAAAAGTCATTCCTCCCCTAGTTTGCCACCCGAGGTAGAATGTTCTACTTCTTTCTGTTCTTCAAATTTAATTGGGACCACTAGTGAGGGGTGCCTCACTAGTGGTCGAGTGGCTTGCACACCAGTTTTCATGGTGTCGCTATCACTGAGGTCCCGGGTTCGATCCCGGGCCAATGTTGAAAAAACTAACTTTTCTATATTGTCTCAGGTCTGGGAGTTTATGGTAACGTTGTTGTTTCTACTTTCGATAATACATGTGTTTTAGTTTCTTACTTTGGAATCGGAGCTATATTATATGTGATGTTGTTCTAATATAAAAATAATCTCAGTACAGGGTACTAAAAAACCGACCTCAAAACTTATTCATCCCTAATTTGCCACCCTTAGAGGTGGAATATTTTCTTCAAATTTAAATGGGACCACTTTTGAGGTACCCTCTTTCCACCAAAAAAAGAATCATCAAAATTATCGCGTAACATACATACAAAAAAACAAACAGCCGAATTAAGAACCTCCTCCTTTTTTTGAAGTCTGTTAAAAATTGAGCTAGTTATGAACATATCTGGATTTAGTCTGGAGTTAGTGAAACGAAATCCACGACCCCCTATGAGCCACTTTTTAACCCTATTTAGTTTCAGTTTTATTGTTAAGCAAAATCAGCCAAAGTGACACTTTTTCAAAGAAAAAAAGGTTTAGGTGCTAATATCACGAGTCACCAAAAGGCAAATGCGTTACTTATGACAAGGAGGGCAGTATTGTTGTTTCGCACAGTTATATCACGTGTTATAATATCCTATCGTAAATATTTATAACAAGTTTTTCACGAGGTCGTCCGTGTTTTTAACGTTTTTCACGAAGTCGTCCGTGTTTTCGACTGGCCGTGGAAGTACAAGGCTAACATGTGTTCGCTATTACATTGTCAGTACCTACGTCTCCTTAATAATAATTTAATGAGAAAACAAATTAGTCACAAAAACTGTGGTTTTCCTGCACGAGTGACATTTCCTTGACCGTCGTTGTACTAAAATCATTTAATTCATATTTGAAAGTCTTTTTAACAAGTGCGTGATGAAATTACCTATAGAGACGGCGGCGTCATCAATGTTCGTGATTTCAGTAAAAGTTTTTTTGCAAAGATTGACGACCTTCATAGTTTTTAAAAACAAATACACTTCCGGACACATAATTCGAGCCACCACGCATTTTCAGTATTAAGTGCCCTAAGCTTAAACAATGTTTGATTGATCAAAAACTATTATGCAATTTTGAAACTAGTATACTAAACGTCTTTTCCATAAGACCTTGTTGGGAATTTGGATTTGCAAACCGGGGGAAAACTTTTTCTTCGATGGTAATATAAACTCATAAAGGGCTAGAATACAAAAATAGTGTGCCATGCGAGGTGACCCGAATTATGTGTCCGGGAGTATATAAAATCTCTTAATACGAATACTGTTGTATTATCTTCGTGTTATTGTGCGCATATGCTAGTATGAAGTTTTATGAGCACCTACCGTCGTTGTAACAAAAACAAGTACGGTTCAATAGACTGGTATGATGCGAGGTCACATCCTTTCACCGTTCTGCAGGCCCGATGCCCGTTCGCGTTCGGCCTCGGTGTTATCACATGATTTTAAATTTAGACAGTTTGATTAAGGCGTGGTCTGTTTAAAAAAAAAACAAAATTAAATAAATATGGCCAACTGACAGCAAATATCGACAAGAACAAAAAGATTTTGTCACATTTGTATCGACATATTTACAGTGAAAAAATCTAGTTAAAATACTTCACTAAACTGTGAGATACATATATACGACAACATGGCGACAACAAAAGATGTCTATCATGTGATAATGGAGTGTGTAAGGAGTGAGATGTTAAGACAACAGATTCCGGACTTAACGTTGTGTGCAATAGGCGCATGCAATAGCATCTTGGCCAGCCCCTTGTCTAAGGAGGCCAGAATGTTGTATAACGTCGGGAAATTGGCGATACCTAGATTGTAATACGTCAGTATCGCCCCTATGAGGGTGGCATACTATATCGATAAAACCCTCTTTAAAAATTAAAAAAAAAACCATTGTATGTCACACTTCTGGGCATGAGTCTCCTCCAAGGTGCAGGTTTAGGTTCATCACCATTATGACAAGGTATCGCTAACATTACAAAGGTAACGTAACTCATACATTGAAGTCATCGATATCACTACAGGATTACGAAAAATTTAAAGATCTTTTTTACCAATTTGATATGAAAACACAACAATGGTTAGATTTTCTTATTTTTTAGTTAAGTATATTGTTGGAGACCTTCAGTTTGGACCCAAACCATATACCGAGGTACAATTTATGTCAATTACCTAATGTTGTATAATTCACATTAAAAGGTCAAGTGAATATCATTATTGGTGAAAATAATAATACAGTGCGACGAAAAGCAATAAATTTCATCAAATGTTAGTATGAATACGTTTCTAAAAAAACTAAAGAGCCAACCATAGCACAGAGTTAATTAACTTTACCATTTCAAGCGAGGGATCAGCTCAAATAGCCTAAAGACATAAGTGAAGATTTTAATTTAAAAACGAGTTTCGTATGAAACGTTAATTTAATTTGTTAAAATAAGGTTACGTAGGATACCAGTCGTACATTACAATAAATTATAACCCAATATAAAATTATGATTCCTGTCTTTTGCCAATTTTTAAGTTTTTAACCGCCAGGCGCCATCTAGTCCGCTTTATGGGAACTGCTGAATAGACGTACATTCGTAAATGTATGCCAGGTAAATATGCCAAAATTGACGACGTCAATACCTTACTTTATCAGTACCTTTTCCCTGACGTGTTTATTGATTCAAATTCAGTCCCCAGTATATGCGACCCTACCTGGAGAAGTTCGTGATAATAGCGACAAAACTGCCAGGAGCTCGTTTGCGTGATTTTTATCAATTTACAAAAGGATATCTAAAACTACAGAATTTGAAGACCTCTGTGGTCGAGTGGCTTGCACGCCGGTTTTCACGTTGTCGCCATTTCTGAGGTCCCGGACTCGATCCTTGGCCAAGTCAATGTAGAAAATCTAATTTTTGTATATTGTCGCGTGTCAGGGTGTTTGTGGTAGCGTCATTGTTGCCGATTTCCATAACGCGATTGCTTTAGTTAGTTACTTTGAAATCAGGCCAATGCAACGTATGTAATGTTGCCTAGTATTGAAATTTTAATATTTAAAAGAAAGCCACCCAATAGGCAGAAATCGACAATATCCCTTTACTACGAGAAAGCAAAGGAATATAGTGTGATAGGCAATTAAGGCTACAAGCACAGGTTGAGTCTGACACACAGACGTTTCTACGTGATTAGAATGGTAAACAAACGTGAAAGTGCGTAATTTGAGACTGGATATGAAGACGCGATAATTTAGCGTAGGCGGTGTTGCTTCTCTTTGTAACCATACTCAAATAGGCTTTGAAACGTATGATATCACCAATATTAGACGTAATTTTGTTGCCTACAGTGCTCGCAGATAATGTGATATTTTACAAACTTGTAATACTCAATGACATAGACAGGATAGGTAATACTTCGGATGCATGAAATCATGTTGATATGATAACATTACTTTCTAAGCTTTAGTAGTTGTATCTAACACTATTAAAGTAGAAGAATCTTTCATACACTAGGTATGTACCAATAACGCTAACAAAATTCACAATCTGAGACCAACAGCGAATTGCAATAAAGAGCTTTAAAGTCAATGTGTCATTGATTATTACATTGTCTAAATAAAACTTGAGACATCATGTTATCTATGCATGGTATCTAAATGAAGAATTGAAGTGAATGTTTGTGCAGTTAGGCGAAATTTTTACATAGTTCAAATTAGAAAAAGTCTTTTAAGCGACTAATGTCTTAAAAGAAAAGGAGTCCATATACTCGAGCTTCTGCAAAACACGTTCCACGTCTGGAAACGACCATTTCTCAAAGGAATAAATTCTGTATACAGTTATATCTATCTACCAACTTCTACCCGCCTTTGAGACTGTCTATTCAATACAACATACCTACAATACGAGATAAGGTCGCATCTTGGCTATGTGTCTTCAGCTGATATCAGCATTTCAATCTGCAACCCAATGCAAGTCAATTTGTATTCCAAAGGAGTAAGAATAAAACAGAAAGATTTATGTGGAACTTGGAAATATTGTGGGTTCTTCATGTCGTCAGTGGCAAAATAAAAAGTCTGAAACATCGTAAAGGGTACCTGATACGAGCATGTTTTAAGGTCTCAAATCAACTCTTAGGCAGATCGGACCTCCATTAGAAAGTTCCGACATATTGGATTACTGAAGCGCCAAAATAATGCTCAGATCGCTGCGAAACCTGAACAAATTGATGTTGAAAAGAAAAATACAATGGTATGATATACGAGTATATCACACATTTTCCCGCAGTGGTTCTTTAGACCTTTTACCCTTCCATTGACGATATGCTTTTGAGCGAAAGCTTCACACACTGAAGAAGAGGCATGCATAGATGAAGGGGCCAATCCCTTATGCTCATGCCTCAGGGACATTGGAATCCTTCCCGTTATATCCAATCATGCTAATACTATTTCTGATAAATCGAATCCTTGAAGAATAAGGCAGCTTATTCCAGAGTTTAGTGTCACGACATCACGTCTGATGATTTATGTTGGAGAGGTCAAAAAATTAAGATGACATTAGATTATTTCCCTATAAATGTAGCATAGTCATAATTAGAGCTCTCAAAAAAAGCGACGACATAACTTTTTAGCACAGTCTAACAATGATTTAGTAGCACATAATAAAATCATATACTTTTTTGTTCTTCAGCTTAGACAGACACTATCTAAAGTTTGTTTATTGAAGTCGGTGCTGTCGTTTCTAAATAATATCACAGGTTTGCTCCATGTAGGTCATATTTCCTGTGTCATTCTCGGCTTATGCCAACAGAGTAATGTTATTGTGCTGGCTATAAGACTATTCCTAGTAATGTTTCATTGTTCCCGAAGAATTTCCTTATAGGCATAATCTCAAATACGCGTTGGACCAGTTATGGAAGCGTCTAAGATTAAGAATTGACTAGAAAGGGGTCACGTAGTCAGTCCTTGATCAAGGCCAACTTTGATACTCTTGTACTTCGTGTATTTCAATGTGAAGTAGAAATCTTTTAAGTCACTATTATTATTTAATATTCTTGGCCGTGTATTTGGTTTCTGGTTTACTGTCATCATTAAATTGGTAGCTACGTCTAGGTACCGGCTTTTGTTCAAGCCAAACTTGACTACCTTTATAAATGTCAGACGAATCTCATATAAACGTTGAAGTACTCAAAACCTAACTGAGAACAATGCACGGAAAGTAGAATGTAGTGTCGCTTCGACTGATAAGTTAGGGCAAACGCGATAAGAGGACGGCCTTGTCGACTCTCAGAGTTGTTGACGTGTTTTCTATTGAGGATTACTATTGGAGAGAAAAGATTCGAGAAAAGAAATGTTCCAGCGCAGTCATTCAGTCATTTCATTTTCAAAACAATTATTTTATTTGTCAAATCCCGACAGGGCTTTCATTTTTTTAAGGAGACAATTATAATTTATTTTCGAAATCATCTTGTTACTCTGATTTAAATAGTAGTAAGTTCTTTCACTTATTTAACTTTCAGATTATTTTATTAGCTTCATACGGAAATTGTTCCACATATTTCTGCACACTTCGTTATGTATTTGTATGCGTAGTGTTTTTTTATACCTTTGTAATGTTTTGCTTTATTATTCAGTTCCTTCCGATGCAGTGTATTGTAAAGAATCCCTTCTTTCCCTACGTCACTTATTCATAAATTCGTCGTATATAAAATACTCATTCTAAATCCCATTGAGTCATAAAAATTAGCTCTACTATCCCAAGTGACGAATACGTCAGGGCCTTTCTAAAAAAAATGTGTCTATCCGTTTTTGGGCAGCCATTTTTTTATTCTTTTGTTCGGCTCTCAGAACCCTCCTTGTTGAGTTTCAATCGTTTAGGATAGGTTAGGGACAAATCGATCCAAAGGTTTTTGAAATTGAAATTGCAATTATTTCTGAAATAAACATTTTATTACCAATATCACGTAGGGGAGAGTAGGGTAATTGCGAATACTTAAGGGAGAAGTGGAATAAAACAAAACTGAATTAAATTACAAAGGCTATTTATTGTTCAGTCTGTACTTTAACTAATCAATCTTTTATTCTCATAATCAACATAGACAAATCTTAGAATAAAATCAACTTTTCATAAAAAAACAAAACCCTTAGTGTCCGGGATTATCCCACAGTATGTGGGGTAATTACGGTTGTCACGTGGGGTAACTGCGATCATACCTTATTTTGCGCAAAAATCACATAAGAAACCCTTCGAAGTGTTTTCGTCACTCGTGCACTTCTCATGGGCCCATAGTTTACATTTATAACATAAAATCCAATCTTCGGTGATTGGTTCTACATATTTTTCATTACAAATCAAACAATAATATTCTTCATCATCTTTCGAATCACTTTTTTTTACTTTCTTTTCCTTATGCATATCATTTTCAAATGATTTCAGATTTTTCATGCCTTTCTTATTTTTATTTTTACTTAATATAGTCGTTTCATCTTTTTTAGTTTGCTCTTTTTTCTTTCGTTTTTCTTCCTTTTCTTTTAATGCATCTTTCATGGGTGTGCCTGTTATTATAGTCGAATGTCTCTTTCGTGAAGTTTGTTTTCTTTTCGGTTGTGATAGTTGGGGAACATTGACAATTTCATGAAGTGGAATTGATTTGTCCAACTGAGCCACTGGCTTTACTATCTGGACCTCGGGTGTCACTGCTTTTTGCACTTTTGATGTCGGTGTCACCTGAGCCTCGGGATTCGCTGCTTCTTGCACGTTTGATACCGATGCTGTTTGAGCCTCAGGTGTCACTTCTCTTTGTATGTTTGATTTCTGCAAAATATGCAAAGGTCCCGGTCTTCGAACATTTGTTGGCGGTGTTATTTGAGTATGAGGCAATGAGGCTTCTAAGAAATGCTCATCAAATTTTGTTGTGTCCAATGGCCAAATACCAGCTGCTCGGAAACCATTAGCTGCTTTCTCAATATTGCTGATTCGATTGAAAGCTTTGGTAAAAAGTTCGACGACTTCATACTGTGTAATTCTTCGGCCTACATTGGAAGCCATGTATAAGTCACATTCTTTGTTATATGCAGTTTTGAGGGGTCCAAAATAGGTTAAGTCCAGAGGTTGCATTCGATGTGACGTATGCGGTGGAAGAGATAAAAGCACTATTCCATTCTGGCGACAAAGTAAATAGCACGAAAGGCTAATATGACTTTCGTGGTTGTCTAAAACAAGTAAAATCGGCTCTTCAACAGTTGGCTTTGCATAGGAGATAAAATGATGTAACCATTCTACAAACAAGTTCTCGTTGATCCAACCAGAATCGCTAACTGCTGCTATCATATCAGTATTGGCTCCACGCAAGAGCTGAGCATTCATTCTCTTCCGTTTGAAAATAAAAAATGGAGGAACGTATTTTCCTGAAGCACTGAATGCGCAAACAACTGTAGTTGTAGTTCCTCTTTCACCACTTGTAGCCATGCCAACTTGTTTCTGGCCTTTTGGAGCTAATATCTTAGAGTTTCTCTGGACGTTAGAAATTCCGGTCTCGTCAACATTATATATGCGATTAGCATCAAACTGGTATTTCTTTTGCAATGCTTCGAAGTTATTGAAAAAAATTTTTACTTCTGTTTCGTTAAAAGCCGTAATTCTGTTAATCGATGTGGCCTCAGGTCTGCGAAGTGAAATGTTAGGATGCCTTTTTTTAAAACTATAGAACCAATCTTTTCCCGCCGTTTGGGATGTTTTGTCAAAATTATGCTTTAAACTATTTATTTCAGCGAATTTAAAAGCTAGTTTGCGGACCATCTCTATGGTTAGACCATAAAAGAGTTTACTGCAAATTAAAATATGTTCTTCTAATTCTTTTTCTTGTTGTTCAGTAAATATGGTCTTCCTTCCAGATTTTGGAGTCTTGATAACATCTTTCTTGAGATAATCATGTATAGTACTCTTTGGGACCGAATATGTAGTAGCTGCTTTTCCTAGTGTAAGTGTGTTGCTTCTGACAGCCTGAATGGCTCGCTCCAAGTCCTCTAATTTATATTTAGTCTCTGTCTTTCTTTGGTAAATTCTCGGCATCTGAAATATAATATAAAATCATTAGTATTTTAAAATTATTAACATGGGCACGTGTATTTTTGTGATATAAAAGCTAATTTAATTATCCAGTCTAAAAAATATCTATTCCAAAAGTCGCCTAGATTCATCTATTATAATAATCATACAGACTAACACTAATATTAGTATTTTTCATTTTATTTTATTGCATTATCAAACAAAATATAAAATCAAACTTGGTGCGTAATAAATTTATGGTTTGGGGTAATTACGGACGTTCAAGTTTACCCCACCCAAATCGTCCGCCATTACACAACTCCCGAAAAAATTCTAAACAAATTTTTTATTTGAGGTTAGAATCACGTGGTGCACGTTGTGAGTGCTTGATAACATTGTTCAATTACATGTTATTTCGCAAAAAAAATACGAAGTCTCTATTGTTTTCGTCGGTTATTAGACACATAAACAATTGTACACAAAAAATAAGATGAAATTGTAGAAAAATCTTCAAGTAAACTTACCTTGTACGGCAAGCGCGTCCTCACTCTAACTCTCACTGTTCCGCACTACTTTTGGGCTCGACTAACGATTGTGAAATTCGAAATATCTTTTATCCTGCTCTAACATAGTTAAACTTGTGTGTCCGTGATTACTCGCCGTGCGTGATTACCCCACTCTCCCCTAAATTCATTCTGGTTTTTGATACACTAATGACTGGCGTGACTGGAACGAATATATCACTGTTTGCAAAAACAACCATTCCAAGGGTTTACGGTTTAATAGGTACTGTGCAATATGGATAGATGTTTTGGAACTACCAAGGTCCTAGACAAAGCAAAGGATAATTACATACTGCGTAAGTATTTAGCGCTACGAAGAGAAACGTCAAAGCAATAACATCGCCACAACAATAGGACAATACGCCTATCGTCTACGTATTTAACAATAGACTATCTTACAACAGTTACGCAATTTGTGCCCGTTTTTACATGAAATCCGCACTTCGGTTAAAATTACCGAGTGCATACAACGCATCGGTCGGGGCTGCGCGTGCACAGGTCCCCTTCGCCCCCCGCCTGCCGCTCCCCCTGCCGTACACGCGTCGATCAGCTGACCGCCAGCGCCCCTCCGCCATGCGTCATGCATGTTGAGTAACGCTCGCCGCTCGCCGCGCAACTCTAGCCCCCACCGACCAGGGGACTACGTGACACGAGGAGATCCGTCAACTAGTCGTTCTAGTAGCTCTCTAGTCGCTATGTATACAACGTATCTAGCCAGGCAAATACGGTCGGTTCCACGCGTAGGTGTAGCCACCGAGCCAGCAACACTGCAGTTGTAAACAAATTGATAAGAGTTGGATAACGAGTTACGTGCGGGCAATGGCGTTTATAATCGGCGAATTTCAGGCTTCCTTTGTTTACGTGGGGCGTCGGCGCGTGGCGGGCGGGGGGCGGCGCGGCTGCGTGGCGTTCAAGGTCAAGAGCGTCGGGCGTCGGCTCACTGCACCGGCGCGCCGCCGACTGGCGCGAGCAGCGATCGCGCGCCCAGCCCGACCGGTTTCTCTCGTGACGTGTGCGCGTCAAATGCGCGCCGCACAATCTGGATCTCTGATGCTGGCACTTACCGGCCTGGAAGCGCCGCTCCTGCTGCTCTATGTAGCGCGCCGCCTCCAACAAATCGAGGAGGCTCATATCGGACGGCGGCGAAGCCGCGCGCGATACAAGCGCGCCCGCTGTCACGCCGCGACTGGCCACGCGCGCCGCGGCCGCTCACGTGGCCGCCGCCGCTGCCGTCCAATCAGCTCGCGACGAGACAGTCACGTGACCGCGCACGCCGTCCAATAAGAGCGCATTTGGCGGCTACGTAGCACGGGGCGTGCGCGATCGATGGCATTGTAGCGATCGAATGCACGCTCCCCGCCCGGCCGGTGACGCGCCACGCTGCCTTTTGTTTATCTAATACATTTCCTCAACATTCATTGTTGAGGCCTCTCAAATAGTCTACCAACACGAGTTTCGACCGATTCATTCATTGTGAATATTCATCGGAGTTGCGAGTTTTCCCGGCGCAGCGGCCACGTGGAAAACTCCGTCGACTTTCACTTGTTCGGCGGCAACTCTAGCGAAGTTAGCAGTTGCGAGACCTGTTTCCACAACGTAGTTTGTGCGGGCGAGAGCGGGGGTGAGGTACTACGGGCAGGAGGGGACTATTATTGCGATGTTCCGCCTCAAATTGTAGTCGTATTAGCGTGAATATAAAGTTTCTAACAAGAAAATGTTCGATGAATTCTGATAAGATAAACACTTTCAACATTCACCAATGATAAATGATGACTGGTATAGCAACAACTTGCAACCAAAAAAATCTTTATCATTATCGATCATCTCCAAAAAACGAAATAAGTAAATCGAAAGTTTTAAAACGAAAAGTACAGTTAAGGCGTAGCGTAGCTAAATGCTGTTTATCTTTTAGTTTCCTCTTCAAGGTATAAAAAAATTGTGGTAAAAATCAACGAGTTCGACAGATAGTTGGGACTAGCACTCCTACTAAAAGCACGTATTGGTAGTAGGGGTGGTGGGCTATGTATGTATACCGTTGGATAACAACCTTAGGTGCTAAAACTTGTTATCCCTTGGTTAATTATACTATTTGTATTGTCATAATGTATTTATTTAAAAGATCGGACCTAACAAAATCATGAAATTCGAAAGCTACCATTTTTGAGAAATTGACAAATTTCGATTTTAAAGAAATAACGTGCTGACGACACTGAAGTTTTTTTTATTCGTGTTTAGTCACTTTATAATAGACGGTTCGATAGATAGTTACGTCGACCAAAGGGAAAAATTACAAAGACTCAAAGGACAATAGATATCGTTGGAAAATTATAACACCGCGAGTATGCTAAATACATGATGAAAAATAGACAACGCCATTCTACCGTTGAAAGTTGAAAGGCCGTATGTGACATTTAAAAAATGTGAAATTTTTATATTTTCATATGTGGATAAGGTTATAGTTACCGCTAGAGAAAAGTACACTTTTTTTAATGTCATTTCTTAAAACATTATTTTCTCGGTTTTCAGTTTTTGTCACAAGTACCCTTGCGACTAACGGCGACAGCCGGGAAGTCGTCCCATCTCTTTTGTCCAAAAGAAAGTCGCTCTAATTTCTGTCAGTCTAGTCAGACTGTCTTTAAGGTCAGTCAGTCTGGTGGTCATTCAGGGTGGCTGAACGTGATATCCATCTAGCGATACAACTAAAGTAATATCGTGAGGACATTCTACATTCAAACACAAACATATTCCACATTCAAATAAAACAAATTATTTATCAACTCCATTGACTTACAATTATATGGACGTCGGGTCCGCGCTAAAAAGTGTCCGCACTTGTAAGGCGCTAAAATCGTATACAGAGCGCGACACTCCGCTTTAGTCTTCATTTGTTCTACGGACAGCGCGATACTGCGATGACATAACAATTTAAATTTCGAATAGGTTGACTTGGGACATTTTTTTCGTGGTTTTTGTATTAGACCCGTCGTCCATTTATTTGTAAGTCAATGATCAACTCCTAAATAAATATCTGCACTTTGAACGATAAGTTATGTAAGCGATGTAAATTGAAAAAAAAAGGGGGTTTTAAACGTATTTTATTTCAAATAATCATTATTTTTCTACCTTTACTATGTACAATAGTGTGGCATAAACAGCTGGTTATATAACTAGTAACATTCTTAAATAAAAATTTTGATGATCACACAATTACTAATTGAATGTTCGAACACAGATATAGAGTCAAAAAGTCATTTTTTTTAAATGATTCAAGGTTATTTATTAACTAACCACTTTACGTGTATACGTTACATTATATTTCTATAAAAAAAAATCTGTTCATTCAAATACCAATTCGGAAAAGGCTACCGTTTGTTTCTCAAAAGGTTTCATTATAAATTTTCATTCAAATTTTAAAAATAAAAAATAACGCAAATTTGCTCTACTGTTGTCGTAGTAAATATCATTTTCATGGAAAAAATTGGTCATGTGATTCATGAAAAAATTGGTTATGTGATTCATGAAAAAATTGGTCATGTGATTCATGAAAAAATTGGTTATGTGATTACTCAACAATTATATAATGAAGTTGGCTAATTTGAAATCGGTATAATGCATTTCATGAGGTTACACCACTTTTACGCGGATAGCCTCAAATACGCCTGAGAAGAACGAGTAAGAAACTATAATATTATTATCTGAAAACTATACTATATAACATTAGCAAAAAAATTAACCAAACCATTTTCGTTTTACATTTTTACACTTTGTAGTTTGTTTTTACACCCTTCTTCCTTAAATCTTTTTACACAAAGTCTATATCATCAATTGTAAAACAAAATGGCATCATATTATTAAAACAAACGTTTTTTATCATGTTACAGGTTCATAGAATAATTCGCCTGTTTCGATTGAAGCTTGGACTCCCGACTAGTGCAACCACGCTTTGACAAGGAATTTGACTTTTTGATTCTATATCAAGATTTTTTTTATATATATACTAACTCGACCGCATTACCAAATGGTATCACAGGTAATTTTCTTGTAAGTGATGATATGTTTTAGTATACAAATAAAGAACTCTGAATCTTAATAAATAATATCATGCAATGACTGTAAACATTTATATAAAAAACGTGACAAATCAATCTATGACGAAGAATTATCATTATGTTGACAACAACTGATTACAACTAAAACTTTTATGTTTACGAAATAACACCAAAAAAGCGCTGTAAATCTAAGCGTAGTTATCTAAAATTTTAAATTTAGTAATTAAAAAACACTAAAATTGGTGTTATACCCTTTATTTACAATGTAATAAAATCAAAGATTAAAAAAACATACAAGGCTGATTTGTCGCAAATATCAATGTTCTTTAATAATTCTTTTTTTTGTCATAGCCTTCTTGCTTTGCGAATAGTATTTTTATTTTTACATGATTGATATAATAGAAACGTTGTCCATTTATATGTATTTGTGATTTCTAATAAAAATATTAAAAAGCAATTTAAGGTGTTTTTCATTTTCAGATAGCGCCACACAATTCACATTTTAAATTTCTCTTTAAAGCAACAAATTAAAGATGGCGTACAGTTAATACAAATTCGAAATAAAACTTGACAAATTACGTTTTTGACCTTGAAGCGGTGGCGCTAGTATCGACTTGTCACACCAATCTTCGCGTTCGCTGTAGAAGGAATTAGTTCTCGAAAATCTCGCAAAAATTGCAACGGTCAAAAATTAAGTTGTCAAACTTTTTTGCACCATATAATAAATTGAAATGATAACTTGTGTTACTTACACATTTAAAACTATGTCACTGTTTGTAAAATTGATTTTTAAAAATTGCATTAAAGGCACCATTCTATGATGATTATTAATTAAAAATACTAATTGTACGTTATACAGGCTGTAATAAAAATATCTGACTCATATTTCACTAAGTTATTGAGGAACGATAACAGAGAAATATTTTTTTATCGTTATTTATTTAGGGAATTTTGTCATTATTGAACCCCATTAATAAACAATATATAAAAAAAATAGAGTCCAAACATATAAATCAAAATACTATATAACCGAATATGTACAAGAGAAATTAAACTATTTTTTCGGCTTTGAATCGCGCATCTGTTTTTTCAAACAAAGCAACGTGTCGGGTCCTTTTACAGGTCCCATGGTCACGGCCAGCCGTGTAATGTACACTTGAGAACTCGATTATATAATATATTTGAAGAGCAAAAGCTGTCAGACCTGGAGGCGAAACGTGATGCTCTAAAGGCTAAAACACCTGCAGCCATCTTTTACTACTTCGTCGATAACATGTAGCCACTGTTTGTTATCGTTTACCAATAAGATTGGCTACTGTAGCCATCACATGAAAGAGCGAACAACCGTAGCACTCATTCTAAACAATCGCTGAAGGCGAACCTGGCCAGGTTGATATTATAAATACTTCACGGCACTACTTGTTGGCTCAAATAAAACAGATGTGAACCACCCAATATTAAATGTACCAAAAGTAACCTGTAGTAAATTATAATTTGCAAAACTAATAATTGCACATACAAGTCGTCCCTTTCGTTGTTATGATGCCTTTAGCTGTAAATCGCCCTATTTTTAACCGACTTCAAAAAAAGCAATAGGTTCTCAATGCGACTGTATGTTTTTTTATGTATGTTACGCGATAACTCCGGCAAATTTTTGAACCGATTTTGATGTTTTTTTTTTGTGTTGGAAAGAGGATACCGCAGAAGTGGGCCCATTTAAATTTAAAGAAAATATTCCATCTCTAAGGGTGGCAAACTATGGATGAATGACTTTGGAGGTCGGTTTTTCAGTACTCAGTACTGAGAGCATTAATTATACAAGAATATGATTCATTATTAGAACTACATTAATACTAGCTACGGCTCAAGGTGAGTTTTTTATTTTATAACATAATATATCGCTTCTAATAAGTGTACATACATAAACGGTGCCGCATAAACCTATGGTCTATTTTTCTGTACACCGCTGATTATCACATTGTCATTAATAAACACAAATAAGAAGGTAAGAAGATATTCCAGAATATCTGTATGTGTGTAGTTCTGTATCGAAAATACGAGGAGCTTTATAGTATGCCTAAAGGAAGATACGTACGATGTTACACATTTTCAAAGGAAAAAAAAATTTGTTGTCAACAGTAAGATATGCTTTTATTTTTTTTCCTTCAATGAAAAGTAACGCGTAAAAAATAGATATATTTAGGGACATCTTTAAAACTTCATATTTGACGCTGAACCATATCATTTTATACTGGCGACGATTCGGGCGAATGCAGACTAAATTTAATCTCGGTATTTCTGTCATCAGTACGATCACCACCAAATCATCAACACCATTCAAAATATGGTACGACATTTAAGTTACAGCCTGTATGAAGATAAACTGTGATCTCTAACCACATTGTTTCTTCTCCATAACTTTGCAACAAATTATAAATAGGTAAGCTTCTATAAGCTTATTTCAATTCCTATCCGTAATACAACCAGGTGATTACAGGTTGCGTGACAAAAAAATGGTGGCCTAATTTTGTATACTTCAAATGATATAATGGACAAGTGTGTCAACTAAAAAAAATATCTAAATGGACCCATCGTTTAACAACTGCCTCCGAAAGATTTGTATGGTCTACATTTATTTATCTCGTGAGTTCGGGTGGAATTTGTGGTTAGTTATGTTTGTGTCCATGGCACCTACGTTACAGGCTTTCCCTAGTACGGAGCTATTGAGTGTGTATGTATTTATTTGTGACGGTTTGGTAAAGGATTCTTATACAATCTATCATGTACTTTTGGTACATAGACATTGAATTACTTACTTAAAATTTCGAAAAAAGGTCATTTTACAGTTGGATCGACACACACTTTATTTTTGTAAATATTTGACGATAACAACAAAATATTATTTTGCTTTTACCCTGTATAAGTAATCATTTTTATTTTAGTTGTTGTCTATAAGAATATCCGATTGAAAACGCACAAACGTTGCAGATACGAAAATTCTTTTTAAATTATTGAAACATATTGAACAACTTTATAAAAAAAATCACCGGTGTTTTTCAGTAATTTCAGTTACAATCAAAAGTAGCACCTTTAAAGAATTGGAGGTAAGGTCGATTTTCAATAAAAGTTTTTGAAACACTTTAAAAGCTCATACTTGACGCAGAACCATTGAGCCGCTCTAATACCGGCGTCGATTCGGTCTAACCAAGGCAGATTTAAGTTCATTTAGTTTAATCGCGATATAAATATGCACCGTCTAAGTTTCTGGAGTGCTACTAATTTGGCAACTTTAAACTAAAAAAAAAATCTTCTGCCCCTTTGATAAATTTAGTCTACTTTAGTTTGTTCGAATTGAAGCTTCAATTAGACCAGCTTAATGTTTCAAAGCTCTTGTCATCATAATGACATAAGCTTTCAAATGTTTACAATGCTTCTATTTTCTCAACGTCTCTTGGCAATCATCGGATTTCCGAATGCACAGGAATATTAACTTCCATGCCTATTAATTATTAGATTTGAAATCTATAATAATTTGAATTTTGAACAACGTACTTTATTGTTGTTTTGACTTCCATGTGAATTATATGGGGCTTTCCTCTTATTGTATAATAAATAAAAAATGTAATAGCAACTCTATATACTTCCAAGTCGACTGAAAGCGTCCGGTCTGTACCAAAGGCAAAGGGCTACTGAACAAAACCCGATGACGACGAGAAAATAGAAAAAATTAAAAACAACCCAGTTCCAATTATTTTAAGGTTAGAAAGTACAGCTTTTTATTCGAGAATAGATGCGAATATTACTTTTATTTAAAGTATACTTAGGGTTCTTTTTAAATTACTAGAAGTGTTCAGGCAACAGTCGTGCGACCTCTATCACCTTTTACACACGGTAAGATAGAAAATAATACTAAATTAACACTATTACTACATTGTTGGACTTAATTTAGTGAGAAAAACAATAACTAGCTACTAGGTAATATAATCTTTAATCACGACTCTATACAATTTTTTGTACATATCTGGAAAAGAGCTGACTGAGAAAGAAGTCAAAGATTTTAATTTTACAGCCCGTAGAAATAAATTTACGAGTAAATTTTTTTAGGGAGACTACTCATGATACTGAACAGCTATCTCTATAGCACCCATACATGATTTGCGAAACGATTTTTGAACTTTACATAAAATGCCATTACGTTCGAAATAAAACTTCTTGCAGTGTATATGCAAAGGGATTCGTTTACAGCTTCTACGCTTTGACCAAAATCGGAATATATAAAAAAAAATCTTAAATTTTGACTCAACGATCTTGTAGTGCATGTAACTGCGTTAGGACACAGGTTCGATTTCCGATAGTATCACTTAGCTTCATTCCTGTGCTCATAATTACAGGTACCTACAGTACCGCTTTGTTTTTTAAAAACTTCTCACTCTTTTCAAGATCAAAAATTATCGCTAAAAACATTGCCACATAATTACAATTTTGTACTAATTGCAATATCCGAAAACACGATACATTATTGCAATGTATAATTATTAGCAGTAGAATAATACGAACAATAAATTCAGCTACGTTTTCGTCTTTGGGTAATGGTGATTGGTAAAGTGTTTTTTATATCTAAAATTTTCCCCAAAACCATTTGTGACTTTCTTTTTATGTACTCAAGACTTCAGATACGAGGCTTAAAGCCTTTTTCATAATAGGTTTTTCTATAGAGAGATTAAAAGTATAAATTTTGTCCGAAGCATATGCAAATAAGTGAAAATAACGTACGGACATCTATTGTGGAATGGGTTAAATTCAAATGTAACGATTAACAAAAAACACTTCAGATTAACCACTTATACAAAAGACTCTTCGAACAATAAGATCATCTACAACTAACCTACGAATTCGCGTTCGGTGGACTGGTGAATACAATACACGCTCTACCCTGGTTGTTGAGTCTTGCTTCTGAAAATGACATATGAGAAAAACTTGTGAATTATATGTATATTATGACATCGAACTGCTATTACAATAGTGTTATAACTCAAAATATGTGAAATTCAAAATTATACCATTGTTTAAAGTAAAATTGTTTCTCTACACGTCCATAAAATAATAATGTAGAAAACAACTAAAAGATATCGACTTAACTCAAAATGAGATACGCTTTATGTAAACTAGTTCTGGCCAAAATTGTCCTTATTCAAAACTATGAAACTATTTTTTCTCTTTTATTTTTAAATATGTATATTTGGCAAGTAGGTAATAACGTAAATATAATAAATACATAAATTTACACAGATCTTTACGGGAAGCAACTAATTAGTTTTTCGTCGATTCTGAGAAAATAACACTTTTTGAGTTAATACACTATTGTATTAACAGTGCGATATGTATCATACATGAAAAATAGTCGCCTAGACGTCGAGTTGTGGACATCAGCCCGATACGATATCATATCGCACGTTGAAATTGATACCGTGTCTAAACGAAAAAGACAACTTTGGGAAATGTTTTTTTATGATGCCAAGTGACAGGACGAAGAAGTCGTGCGCCTGGTGGTAAGCGACCCGTTGGTTCATAACAGTTGCAGTGTCGCTCAGAGTTTTAAATCGCAAAGATTAGAGTGGTACTGGCACTGCACCCGTCACCCTGAGACATAAGTTGAAAAGTCCAATGTTTCCCGGTAATTTCACCAGCGCCCTTACATATTACTGCTTGGCGGCAGAAATAGTACGGTGGCAGTACTTCCCTGGACGAACTCTTTCTCAAGGAGCTTTACTGCGACAAAATGGGCATTAAAGTTTCTGATATTAAGTCTAAACTTGAAAAATTTTAAATTTCGTTTAGTGACGGTATGATTTCGTGCGATTTATTATATCACATATTGTCCTTTGTCAACAGCAAAAGATCTTTGTGACAATTTTGACGAACATCTGTTAAATATTTGATTGTATATAAGTTGGTGACTAAGTTAAATTAATTACATAACTGGTGTTATTTAGTGACTAAGTTTCGTTAAATTTTAAACTGATTTACACCACATGTTAGTTAGTGACTAAGATAAATTAAATAATGAAGAGGTATACAAGTTAGTAACTAAGTTAAATTAATTAACAAAGTTACATATAAATTAATTACTAAGTATTGAAGTGGCGCATAGGTTAGTGACTAATTGAAGTATTTAAGAGGAAACAATTATGAGTGATTTATTAGTTCTATTATTTGCTTTTTTTTCTGTTTCAGCAACCACATTGAAAATAGCAGAATTATTTTAAGGTGTTGTGTCATAACATTTAATACGATTATTTGTTAAGTAATTGCGATTTTATAGAAAGTATTGGAAGTTTTGGAATATTTTCAATTTTGTCATAGCAAGTACTTCAGAAATTGTGTTTTACCAGGGAATAATGAAAAAGGAAAACTTACCAATGTACCAGGAATTAATAAACAATAAGGAGGTATTCTAACTCCGTTCAGAACATTAGCTATCGACTAAGATTGCTGACGTATAAACTCTTCAATTCTGTTTTAGGCGTATTCTCGAAGAGCGCGGCTCGATTCTGTCCTTCGCCTTTCTTTACCCAATGTCCGTAGACGCGGAACGCACAGCCGTCGATTACCTGGAATTGTTTTTTTTAATTTGTATTGAATTGATATTCAATTATTTTTCGTGAAATTACTCTACTAGTTTGTTATAATTACTAATACAAAGATTTGTATTAGTAATTATAAACTAACTAACTAACTATAAACTAAACTAACTAATGTTCGCATTAGAAAAAATCCTTCGATTCGGTCGGATTCGAACCGACGTCTTCTAGCAAACCGTGGCAGACGCTATGCCAACTAAGCCACGGAAGGAACCAGCGGACCTTTCAACGACTTTTTAGCCGTAGCGCCATCTATGGAAATCTATGAAAGTATTTTGTCACCCAGTTAGGTAACTTTACAGCTACCTGCCCTGGCTAGAGATGTCGCTATTAACGATATTTTAAATTTGTATTGAATTAATATTCAATTATTTTTTTGCGCTTTTTGTGTTTTTTTTTATGAGCATTGGCTATAATCCAGAGAATCACACCAATTACCTGGTCTTAAACTAGGGAATTCCTTGTACTATGAGCTATAAGTACCAGAACAACGGAATCCACTCTGGTACTTCCCAAACACCTAGACCAGAACCAATTTAGAAAAGTTTCATTCCCAAATTGAGGACCAATTGAATAAGCGGAAATACCAGGGACCTCCGCATCCAGGGCCCCAATGTAAACCGTTAGGTCACCAAAGACGTCAAAATCGTCGCTATAAAGTCATCATTAGAATACCACGTCTACTAATTTTCTTGAAACCACTCGTCATTGTAATTCTTGAGACTCCACTGAGATCATATTGCAATTATGATAAGATTTATCATTCTGCTAAAATATAGTCAATGCAATCGCATTCAAGTCACAATAGAATGTCAGTGATGGCATTCATTCACTCAACACTAACGATCGATGTTTCCTTACTAAAACTATAATGGAAATCACTATGCATATCGTAGTTTTTAACTCGGTTAATCAGCAATTTAGCTTTCAAATTAAATGTATGTTTTATGTCACATAATTAGTAGACTGCGCCTTCCACTCACCATTGCCATGGCCAATATAAAAAAATATACAATGGCAGTTGAATAGTATTTCGCTCATTCTCTACAAAACTGTCATAGCACAGAAAAGTCTGACTGCTTAAAGATTGAATAATATAGTCAATACTCCTCACAAAATTTAACATCTTTCACAATAAACAAAACCATACGAGCACGAAAAACGTGTAAGTATTGAAGTCACAGCAGCCTCACGAATGTCAAATTGATTTCTTTTTTCAAAACAGCTTTTTCTGTGTTATCTGTTATGACAGTTTTTTTAGAGAATGAGCGATTTTTCGTTTTGTTTTTCAACCGTTTTTGTTAACAGGGACATTCTGAAACCGCAATCGTTTCTTATAGAGAGAGACATAGATAAAACAATAATAAAATAAGGATGTAATTTGATTGTTCCATTTAAAAAAATCTTTATTGCAACTACAGAAACAACAACATTACTAATAAGGAAAATAAAAGTTACAAGGCTTGTTACCTTGTTCTTGCCTTAAAAATTATTTGACCTATCTAAGGAACAACTCTGTACAAAACAACTATAAAAATATAAATTCATATTTTTTCTTCTATGACTGTCATTGTAATTTTTATTAATAAGACGTTGGCCCGAACGTTTGTAATTGCAGTTGCCTGTACGGCACACAATGTATTTCATCACACTTCCGACGACGTTCAAAAAAAATGGAAAATTAAATTTAAAAAAACCATCACCAACCAAACCATAACATAAGGCTGTACGAAGACAATACCGTCTAGACTAGCTGCTGGTTTAAAAACTACTTACGAGCAAATTGGATGAAAAATATTTCATTCAAATATTCTCTATTAGCATCTTAATTAGATATAATAATATAGTACTACCTTTCTAAGCGCACGCAGGGCATAAGGATCCTGCAGAGCGAGATACAGTGGTATAGCGCGCGTGGCTGTTTGCGGCAAACGGCGCAGACGCACCGCAGCTCGGACGGCGATGAAGCCGAGGCGGAGCTTCGCGCGTGCGTTGAATCCGCCTGATTTGATTGCCTAGAGTTTATAACAATTGTATTAAAACACAATTACCAAGGGAAATAAGCGGTTATATAGATTTAATAGTAGTAGGGTTCCTTAAGAAAACGTTCGTCTTAGAAGTACTGCTACCGTATCTACACACATATTTCGAGCCACCTTGCATTTTTAGTATTAAATGCCATAAGCTTAAAAATATGTTTGATTGATCAAAAACTATTAATGCAATTTCGAACCTGGTTTACTAAACGTCATTTCCGTATGTCCGTGTCGAAAATTTGATTTTGTGAAACCAGGGAAAAACGAAGTTTAAGTGTCACAAGTCTTGAATTCATCTTTGTGAAATGAAATTCTAGTAAAGAAATTTTAAAGAAAACTGCCTTATCGGAAAAAATTGTCTATTCAGTAACTTGTATTGCCTCCAACAGCGTTGACAACGGCCGCCATGCGATTTGGCATAGAATTAATTAACTTCAATATGAAGTGCTGTGCAATGTTCTCCCATTCTTCCTCAATGGCAACTTTCAACTCCGGTAAGGTAGCGGGGCTGGGTGGTGAACTCGACCACACCTTTTTAGCTCGTCTCATAAATGTTCTATTGGGTTCATATCCGAGCTTCGTACTGGCCATTGCATGGTAGTAATACCGACGTCATGACGGTATTCCGTGACGACTCTTGCAGTATGCGCTCTTGCGTCGTCATGCATGAGAATAAAAACTTGGCCTACAAAGCCAGCATATGGCATTACATGAATTTCGAGGCAATGGCGAATGTATCTGTCGGCATTTAATGGTGGCAGACGCGGCCACGTCGCAACCTCAAGCCCAGACTGTCCATGAACCCCCGCCACAGCTCACTTTCTCTTCAAAGCAACACTGCACAAAACGCTCTCCTTGTCTTCGGTAGACCTTGTTTCTTCCATCATTACCATAAGCAATAATCTTAGTTTCATCAGCGAAGAGTACCTGGCTCCACTAACCTACTTCAGGCGCAGTGTTCCTAATTCCTTCGAGAAATTTGGTTAAATTTAGAGGAAAAACAATGTAGTACTCCTTTGTTGTTAAATAAAACAATTAAATAAAAAAATATTGAAATTATTTCGTTTTGACTTGCACCTTACACTCCCTTATTTCTTTAAAAACTTTTCTCCGTTTTTCAAATTCGTAAATTCAAATTTGGAACAACAACACACCATAATAACGGGGAACCTGCCAGCATTAAAACTGCATAAAATCTTTTTCTTTAATAAAACAATATTTTTTTTTTTTTGTCTTTCAAAATAAAAATTCAAGGTGGCTCGAAAGTTGTGTCCAGGAGTGTATTTCTGTGGCTGCAGTAAGGGCGCTAGTTAACCTACAGGCACATAGAACTTTTTAACTTATTTCAGGATGACTGGCTCGATGGCAGTGCCCTGAGATCTATGCGATCTAAAGCACTGAGCATCTCTGCACCTGTTATGGACAAACGTTTTGCTGACCACCAAGCGCACGATTTGTTCGTCCCGTCACGTTATAAAAAAAATAATATTGTGATGATACCTGATGATGATGAGACATATGTTGACAAGTCCCATGTGCCTGTTATTTCACCAGCACACTTGCTCTTAAATTAATTTTAATCAATATTACACGAAATTCTTGGTTAAGTTTTGTTTTCTTATAATTTTAAACATAATGCAGATAAGCGTTAAAATTAATTTTATAATTAAATTCTATGCTAATGATATTATTAGTAATAAATGCAATTAAAACTTAATTATCGTTCAATCATGCAAGAAAATGTGCAAAAACTACTAAGCAAAATAAGCATCATAGTGTGAGTTTAGTTAGATTAGAAGAGTAAAAAAAAAACAATTAAAACCGATTAAACAAAACTAAAACGTTTTTATATTAATTAATTTATCCAACGTAGATCTTCTCATAACATTTCAAGTCCACTAATTTTGAACAAAACTACTAAGTTATTCCGACAATGTAATCCTGCCTGTAGCGAATTCCTAAGCCCATCACACTGCCCTCTTTGTTATAAGTAACGCATTTGGATTTTGGTAACTTTCGAAATGGTAGCGCCTAAGTTATTTTTCTCTGAAAATGTCAATTCCTTATTAAATTGTTAAGCAAAATCAGCGTAAATTGAAAGTAAATAAGATATAAAGAAACCGATTGTAGGTGGTTGTAGATATCGTTTCGCTGATTCCAGACGATACCTCCCATGTAGGTTGTTGTAAATCAAAATACCACTTTTTGCTGTTTAACTTAAATAAATTCTTTTTCTAATGTATATCACTTATAATATACTAAAAATAACACTAAGTGATTTCTTTACTTTTAAACCTATAACATGAATAAAAAAGTATATATTTGACTTAGAATAATAATGCATAGAAACTTAGTTTGCACACGCTAAGTGAGGCAAATTGAAGCGCTCCCAAAGGGCCTACACGAGCGGGCGGGCCGTCAGTGCTTAAGGTCAACTTGCATCGCGAACAGCTCAAGAATTTTAGCTAAAAATGATGAAATGTGCGGTAAATGAGTGTAAAAATACGTCAGACAAACATAAAATAGATACTAACATCACATTCCACAAGGAAGTAACGCGTTTCAACTTGTATTTTTATATACATATTCACTAAAACCGAAAATGAACCTACTACTAAAACTAGCCTACATGAATTTGATTTTTGCCTCACTTGTGACAGTTCGTTTGATATAAAACTATCATTCGATGCGTTATTATTCTAAGATATTTGACTTAAAAAGTAAAAAATTGTATTTTTGAATTGCAATAACTTACGTCAGAGGTATCGTATGTTAATTTTAACTTACTTTTCGCTAAAAATTTCAATTACGTTACTCATGGTAAGGATTACTCATGGTGAGGAAGGGTAATTTTGTTTATTTTTACTTTACAAATTTTAGGAAAATTGAACTTATTACAAATAAAAAATATCGCACACTAAGCACCTGTCTATTTCACTGAAATAGAAAAATTTCCTAAACAAATAAAACAGGTTGCGCATCTTCCGGAGATCCTCGTGTACTCTCGGCAATTTCCGCAATCTTTTAAAGTTTTCGTTACAAAAATTTAGACAATGTTAATTGAGCCTATATGCTTCAAAATTGAATGCATTTCACATCGAGACATCTATTATTATGTTATAAAAATTACCAACGTACAAGTGTGAGCGGGATAGAAAAACGTTTGTCAATCACGGCTCGGATGGTGTTAATGACTTCTAATTAAAAGTTTACAAGATAGCACCATTGACTTACAAATAAATGGTGACACTATGAAAGTAACATCTTGAAATAGTAGGATCATGTTTGTTTGTAAATTTTGTAACAAGCTTGCTAGTTGTTCATTACAAATTGTTTTGTAGTTTAATGATTTGCGATATTATGTCATTGTAGGAAGTTATTTTTGAATAATATTTCGGTTGGATACATCTATGTTCTTTGTCGTTGTAATTATGTAGTAACTAAAGTTTATTATCCACCATAATAGCAGGTAATTGACGACTAATTACACGTCCCACTGCTAGGCACGTGTCTTCTCTAAGGAGAGGGTTTTCGATGGATGGATTGCAGCCTCACTGTTAGTTAACGCGTGTTAAATATTGCAAAAATCACGTCAAGGAAGGATATCCTAAATAACTCCGTGTAACTACAATAAACGAATTGTAAACGTATCTCTGTGTTTGTAAGTGTCATAATCGCATAACAGCGTAAGTGTCACACAGGTCTTACCATGGCGAGTTCTTCGATGCGGGACATCCGGCGACTGGCACTGGACAGCGACTTCTTCAACGGGGTCATGTCTTGGTCCCAGAGCTACCAGGAGTACAGTGTTGTAAGAAGGTCGAGTTCATAAGAGTTCCCAGTTCAACGTGAATTTTTATGATACACGGATTATAGACGTAGCGCTAAGTTTCTTTTATGGACCGTTATTACAACTACATTTATTAAATTAACATTTTAAATGTCTCAAAATTATAAAACCAGAATGACCACAAAATAAGAAATTGCATGAAAACAAAAAAGTAAAAAACCCTTGTAAAGTTACTTTTAACTAACCCGAAATTAACATGACTTTCTTTTAATTACTTATTTTTTATTTGTGAATTACCATACTGAATTCATGAAGCTTAATAATAATAAAGCACATACACAGCGCCGCACTAGGGAAATCCTGTATCGCGAGTGCCATGGACACACACATAGACAATTATAAATTACACCCGATCTCACAAGATAAATAAGTGTAGTCCATACAAATATTTATCCCGTCCCGCAGTTTGTATGGAAGTTTTTTTCAACTTTTTGAAAGTCGTAAACTAAACTATAAGAATGTCCGTGATAAGGAGTTTCGAGAAAACAACCGTTGGTCGATGGAAAGAATCGACAGTGGAAACGTAAAATATCTGCCGTGCATTCGGAAAATATTACAAGAGAGTGATTTAAAGTTCTTTTTAAGAAAAAAATAAGATCATAACTCTAATTTTATTTATTAAATGGAAAACTAGAATGTTTCAGCTTTTCTATATAGAAACCAAAATTAGTACTGTACTATACTGCAAATGCATGCAAGACGTTTTACCTTTCCAGTGTCGTAATAATATTTTTTTTAAATTAAAGATAAAAATACTACATTGAAGTGGGAACGAAAATCGATGGAACGAAAATCGATACAACGAAAACAAGTGCATTGCAATAAGCTCTACTGTGCACCATACACTGTATACGTGTATGTACGAGATATAAGCGAACAGAAAAGAACAAATTTGAAAGTGTGAGATTGGAGCTGAACGCGAATTAGGCAATACGCCCATTAAGTAATCAGAGTTTTAGCTTTCTTTATGTAAAATTGACGTGCCGTTGTCAGGAATTTTGCAAGGTCATTAACGATGTTACGGTATGCATATTACACACCACTTTTCACTAATTTTTTTACAATATCAAGTGCTGGGACGAACTAGTCGTGCGCCTGATGGTAAGCAACACGCCAGTCCATTGCGCCCGTCACCCTGAGACATAAGTTGACAAGTCTCATGTGCCTGTTAATTTCACCAGCACCCTTAACCCTTCAAAACCAGAAAACAGTAATGCGGACATTACTGCTTGGCCGCACAAATAGGTAAGGTTGCAACAGCTGCATGTTAAGTTTTTGTTGAGATAGCTTAAACAGGTGAAAATAACGTTGACTGTCGTATGCAGTCGTGCGGAGCCGAATGCTCGTAAATTAAAGACTTGTATGAGTGCTTGCGTCGACATCGGCGCACTTATCGCGTAACCTTGAACGAGGGACGGAGCCATGGAAGTGGCATATCGGGAGAGGCTCTTACGGCTTGATAGACGTGCTGGTGGGAGCTTGTGGCCGATTAAGGGGGGCGATTGTAACGCTAGTGTAAGAATGCAATGCGAAGGACATTAACTAATACGCGTTCAGCTCTACAAAGTAACCGCAAAGGTTTAATGAAGAAAAATTTATTTCTTAAATATCTATTGGTTGCTTCTATTTCTTCACAAAACGTCTACAGTTAAGGAATGTGCTTTATAAGAATTTAAAACTAATAGATTGATTGTAACAGGAATCTCAAAGAAATTTAGGTGGTAAGTGAATTTTTTTAAGCAATTTAAAGTGAGGCAAAATTTTCTTTTCCAAAGAGATTCTGTTCCATAACATCCAAATTGAAATGAATTTTAACAATTGTTTATTATTTCCCCTTTTTCCCCTAAAAATTACCACATAAACCTTAGAAGTACACTCACCACTGTATTGAAGAAGGGATGTTGCAGAGCTTCATCCAGATTTATTCGTTCATTCGGGTCTACCATTAGGAAACGACGGATTAATTCCTTGGGGTCCTCTGGAAAATATGAAGGAGGATTTTTTTCATATGAACTTGTGTACAATTATAATTGGATGTCAGATTTATAATGTTATATATATGTAATAGTTCTAAGTATTATTTGTAGTCTATTATCTGTTGTTGTACCATATAATAAAAAAATAAAAATGAAGTGACGGGAAGAACAAGTGCACCTGGTGGTAAACGACACGCCTAACCCTAACAGGTACAGTATCGCGAATCTATTGCGGTTAAAAAAGCGTTTACCAACTCAAGTACTAAACTATCGAGCAAATCATACAACCCTTTATACGTCCCACCTTACGACCTCTCCTTAGGAAATGGTTCACATTGGCACGTCGGACTAAGGCTGCGGTTACAATCACTAGCTCGACATATGGAGTTTAAACTGAAAACTAATAAATTCACTGAATTTTGATTACAATGTTGAACCAAGTTCGAAATTAAATGAGATTTTTTTATAAAACTGTATGAAAATCAAAAGACAGACATTGAACGCCTGGTGATTTAGTTTTAGCACCAACTTACTTAGTTAATTTATTCAATATGGTACAATTACAGAATTTACAGATACACAAGTCACATTTACATGAAGTAAAATTATCAGTACAACTCTTTGCGACTGCTACCCCCTTACAATTGTACACAGCTTAAGCAAAGAAAAAAAGTTATATGATTTAATTACACACAGCTGATTAAAATAATGTGAAATAATATAATTACTGGATGAATTATGAATGAATAATATTATGCAATAATCAAAATAATATTAAATTATACGAAAGTGTCAAAAATTAAGTAATTTTAAAATCGTTCATTACAAAAATAAAATCTTAATTACAAACGCTGACGATATCTCTTAAAATTGTGTAAGCTTTGTGAAAATACACCAAAATCTATATAATGGCGAAAAAATAATTAATCCGCTGCGGTCCCGACCCGCACCCAACTCGAGCCCGACCCGCACTCTCTCTCTATGTGTTCACGCTTTACAGATCAAAATATGAATTTCCAATGTAAAAATATTCAGGACTTTGGGAATTGGAATATATTCAAGCAATATATAAATGAATCGCACCCTTGCCTTAATAAGGCCACATCAGCAAAATGACAACTTTTCAGGAGCGAGGTTTAAATATTGTGCGAACAAAATTAGTCGATAACTTTTCATATTTAAATAGGAGGGTCATAAAATTTCACATGTACATAATTTGTTTCATGTAGTTCGTATTATTTTTATGACTTTCACGTGATAAAAGCATTTTTAACGTACGATCACATATCGATGACTTTCTAGAATAGCGGTCTATCTCAAAAACATCTATTTCGTCAGGTTTAAAAAGCTCTATTATATACAATGTCAAGTATGTAGCGTCATTTCCCATCATGTGTTTTTTAATTCGGTCGTGTATTACTTATTTGACAGTAATACTTGACGAAAGTTTAAAATGGTCGTCGCGATCTCGCCTCGGTCGGTTAATTGTCCCGTGCCACAGAATGGCAGCAATCAGGGGAGTTTTAAGAAGCGAAGATTTGGAACGATCTACCGCCTCCTATTCGCTAAAATTGCTTCATCGGAATAGTGTTCGGAAACAAGCTCATCACTCCTTAGAGCAACAAAATTTACCAACATCTATCGAAAATAAATTCTGATTCACACTATCCAAATTTAATGTCATCTCTCGAGGTCCAACTGAACACGGGACTGGAGAAGGATTTTCTGAACAAATCTCAGTAATAAGTCAAAAAAGGAAATATTTAGGGTTGGGCCACTATTCCTAAAAAGCAGCGATATGGCTTTGTTATACCAAGATTGAGAGATACAATGATCAGCGCGAAATTTTGACACCTTGTTTACGTCATCGTATGACCTAGACTAACCTGATATGTCGGCCCACTCGGGACTAGTGAAGGAATACTTCCCTTCCATGATGTTGCGTAACATGACCATCTGCTTGCGGTGCCAGAACGGTGGACAGCCCACCAGTCTGGAAGGTATTGGACGATCAGTAAAAACACGATCAACACGGTTCGCTGTATAATGCACATTCTATGTAATGAACATTCGAGATACAAGCATGAAATGCTTTCTCGATTTAAATTTCACTTCTATTCGACAATCTCGGCAACCCCAGCGGCCCAGCGGTTAGCATTATGGGACGCTAAACAGACCTCCACCGAATGTGGAAAATTAATTACCGTTTCACCTCACTAGCTCGGAAAGGATTTCTTTCTCTTTAGAAATCTGCGCGCAAAAGCGTTTTTTCCACGCTAGTGTGGAAAAGGTTTTTGAAATTCGGGGAAATTTTTGAAATTGAATTTCGTGCGTTCCGGGTATTAATTTTGTTGCACTTGTACACTAACCTCCTTGTCATAACTTATGCATTTGAGTTTCGGTAACTTCTGAGATATTGGCACCTAGTTTTTTTGCTAGTGAAAAATGTCAATACTCCGTAAGATAAATAAAACCTCTTATACGGGATTGTAGATCGGTATGGTATGGTAGATCTCGGTTCGCTGATCCCAGATATGTTAATAACTCAATTTCGCTAAAAATGTCAATTACGTTACTTATGATAAGGAGGTCAGTACACGTACAGGGCAATTCATTAAGAGTCGAGTAGTATTGACTCTTAATGAATTTCCCTGTTCCTCAGCTCGAATTAAATGTAATTAAAGCCATTTGAAAAATGACTCTTCGTGTTCTATTTAGTTTAATTGATATAAAAATCATTGGTACATTTAATGTACATATTGTTTTTTCTATGGTGAAAATTTTTAGAAATCGTTTTTTTTTACACCGTATACTAATCAGTGCATATCCTCAATTTTACTATATATTATTTCTAAAGTGATTGATTCAACACTTTCGCTGTTATGCAGAATCAACCAAAGCCATTTGAGATTGTATATAGCACGACAGGGTGCGATATGCGCGGGAGCGACATCAAGAGCAAGATACTGTTATTCTCGCAAAAACACAAGCAATATCTCGCATAGAGAATAGTCCTACAGATAATTAGTATGATTGTCTTGCAAATTGTTATTATTATTGTCAAGAAAATAGTACAGAATAATAAATAATGGCCACAAGCATTTGCTTTGTTAGAGCCGTAACCAATAAATGTCTTTATTTAAAATTGATGTCGTCACCAATGGCGCTCCGAGATCACAAATTTCGAATGTTCATTACAGATGCAGGTGAGAATATGCCTTAATAGAAAAATCTTAGACTTACAATGTAAACATGATTACTCCGCACGCCCAACTGAAAACAAAACATAATACTCTTAAAAAATCAACCTCAAAATATTGTCCCTCCTCCTCATATTTTGCCGTAACTGAGAAGACATGCGTTCTTAAAATTTTCAAAAGGGAAGATTCTTAATCATTACAATACTTATTTCAAAGCACATCAATCATCGAGTCACAATAGTGGATTTTTCTCATCCAAGTAATGTGACCATTATTTTTCCCTTCAGAGCGGGACGCCTGTAAATTTACTATTATTCTTAAAACAAAACACATGTTTATCATAGTTACGAAATGTTCAGTGATTAAAAAAAAAGAAGTAAACTTGTTTAATAGCCAAAAATTTTAAAAAATAACTAATTTTGGGTACTCTGGTGAGCTGGCTTTATATATTTTACGAATGAGCCAATTTGCTTTAATATGTCAGGTTTAGTTTTTAAATCCTTTCCACGGGTGCCACGCCACCGATTCATTCCCGCCACAAACAACGAGCAATACGGACGCACAAGGAGCGGGCGACAAGGCTTCTTCTACTTGCTGCTATGCTTTCGCGCCATATTTTAAAATTTATTGTCACATGCGGTCCTGTTTCGCAAAACAGGACATTTTTAAGCATTTTAGGAACAGCGAGACACGACAGCTTAAAAGCGGGACTGTCCCGTTAAAGCGGAACGTATGGTCATGTTATGTGTACTAGAAGGTTTGAATAGAACAGAAATACATAAATTTCTGTTCTTGAACACGATCGACTGACTTGAGACTTTTAACATTAATTTAATATACCAAGAAACAAAGATAGTTGTTCCGTGTTGTTTATAAAGTTGAAAAACGAATTAAAGTTGAAAGGAAAAATAATTATTTTATTTATATGCTTTAGTTCATAGGTTCCCAAACTTTTTGGCTCCCAAAACACGCATTTTTATATTAAACAAACAAAAAAATCAGAAGGAAAAAGGTTATATAGTATATGTAGTGTAGTTTATATAGATAATTAGGTTTTTTTTCAAATGCGGTCGCACTCACTGGACAGCATCAACTTCCCCAACGCCCACGGTAGAGACTACTTTGGGAAACTATGCTATAGTCGGTTGATGTATTGATTTAAATCACAGGTTCCCAAACTTTTTGGTTTACCGCCCACTTAGGCAAGATAAAAAAAATGTGACGCCCACCACCACAAAAAATTATTAAAAAATAAAAACATGTTTTTTTTACTTTAAATTTTTATTGAATTGATATTCAATTCTTTTTTGTAAAATTACTCCACTAGTTTGTTATAATTATTAATACAAAGATCGAACACTCAGAAAAAAGAACGTTTTTTTATATTAACTTAACATAAACAATTACAAGGAAAAAAATTGTAGTGTGGTTTATATAGATAATTCCGGTATTTTTAATGCGGTAGCACCCCTTGGACAGCATTAACGCCCCCCAATAGCTTTCGAGGCCCCCCCTAGGACTCTTATACTCTTATACGGCCACTTGGTAGGGACAACTTTGGGAAACTATGCTTTAGTCGATCGACGTATTGAATTAAATGATTTATGTTGGTTTTTGACTTTCGTGCGATAGTCTGCCGACTATTCGATGAAAATGGGATAAATGCTCATTTTTAAAAGTTCGTTTTAGACTATGGACAAAGTGAAATTTTTTAAAAATGTTCAAAATATTTCCATAGTAGGGGTATTAACCACATCAGAAAGCCCCTTGTATCGCAATGCAGATATAACAGACTATTTTGCTGATTGATGGTTGCTACACACGGTAATTTTCAGCTTGTCGACTCGCTTATAATCGACTATGTGTGGCACAGCCTTCGATTTTACTCGTAGAGAGAAAAAGTCACTGTGAATTACTGGCACTAGCATTGAGTAATAAAGTAATATGATATTTAGTAGCAGTAAAGGTCCTTGTGAAAGAGTTCGCCTATGAATTTTAAGATAAATTTATAAGTTTAGGGACAGACGAGTGTCAGTAAAATAGTTGATTGACCCAAAAGTGTCTCGTGAATCAACGTTCACAAATCTATTTATATCAAGTTCATGTGTCACACGCGCTCAACTGATAAAAGTCATAATGCCGCTTGGATGTGCGTCAGTAATTATCACTGGAGATCTAAACTAAAATGCACAAATAGTCGAACCGATATTGGACTTATATCTTCATATGAGACTTCGCATACGTAACCGTTATTCACGAGGGTTTTATCCCTCAATGCAAAAAAGAGAGTTTAAAGTTGACGACTTTGTCTGTGTACATCTGTATGTCTGTCTGTGACATAACTCAGGGGGCCTACTCCCATTCTCCGTTCGACATACATCCGAAAGAATTACTGTCAAATAAATAATACTCGACTAAATTATAATATAATCTCAGTACAGAGTACTAAAAAAACCGACCTCAAAAGAACGTGGAATTTTCTATTTGCCAAGTTTTATAGAAATATCCCCTAGTTCGCCACTATACAGGACTAGACACAGGAGATAATAAAAATCGGTTCTCACTACTCAAAGTATATCGAGAGAGAAAAACGCCTTGAATTGGAGAATAGCAAAACCAACCATTAAAATAATTACTGCTTAAGTAAAATTTAGGCGCTACTTATAAAAATGAATGTTCATGCGTGATCAGCCACCCTTAGAGGTGGATGATTTTCTTCAAAATGAAATGGGATCACTTTGGAGGTACCTTCTTCCCAACAAAAAAAGAATCATCAAAATCGGTTAACAAATACTATTATTAAATATAAATATAAATTTATTAAAATCGGGGGCATAACGGACCCACTTTATTGACTTTATGGAGATTGGAATACACTATTTCTATTTGATCTGAGATTGTAATGTGTTATGTTATGTATACGTCATAAATGTCACCACGTTAGATGGTTGGCCCCAAAGTATATACATATAATAGCTAGTAAAATGTTATATACTCACATATCAACTTCCATGCCGTATCCAGGCGCGTCTTCGAACATATTTGCTTTTAAGGTCTCTGGAGCTAAGTAGCCTGGAGTGCCGCATAGTTCTGTAAACAAATACAATTAACGTTGTTTTTTTTAAATGTCAAGTGACGGGACGAACAAGTCGTGCGCCTGATGGTAAGCTACACGCCTGTCCATAACAGTTGCAGTACTACTTAGAGCTTTAAATGCAAAGATCTGAGGGGCACTGCCCCATGTGCCTGTAATTTCACAAGCACCCTTTACCCTTCAAAACCTGAACACAGTAATGCTGGTATTACTGCTTCGCGGCAAAAATAGATAAGGTTGCAATAGTAACCTGGACGAACTCTTTCACAAGGAGCTCTATTGCTAATCACATTTTATATTTTTAATCACTATCAACGTCAACCTGTTACAAGTTACATTTCTGAACATGGGTCTTCCCTAAGAAAAGGATTTACAGCTCTGCTACACGCTTTCCAAACGTTGTGAACTTGCAATTTTTGATCCGAAAAAATGGTTTCATGATAACAAGTGACGGAATGAACAAGTCCTGCGCATGGTGGTAAGCGACACGCCTGTCCATAGCAGTTTCAGTGCCACTCAGAGCTTTAAATCGCAAAGATAAGGGGCACTGCCACCGCGCCTGCCACTCTTAGACATAAGTTGACTAATCCCACGTGTGCCTGTAATTCCACTAGCACCCCCCTCCCTTCCTTCCAGCTTCCCTTCAAAAACCGGAGCACAGCAATGCTGATATTACTGCTTGGCGGCAGAAACAGTTAAGGTGGCAGTAGTTCTCTGGACGAACACTTTCACAAGGCGCTCTAATATCTTTATTTCTAAAGCATAGCAACTGCAAAAACCTAACAACTCGGTAGAAACGTCTCTTAAATCATAATGTATCAACGGCACTTTCGTAAATTACGACTTGACGACAAAGGCGATGTAGATAAAGGCAATTGTTTTGGAACTGGATGTAATTTTATACAATAAAATGTTCATGGCAGCGTGACTGACCACGTCAAGAATATCCTATTCCGACAGAGTAAAGATATATTATATCTCGGACAGTGTGTCCATAATCTCTTAAGACTCGGTAAACAACAACGGGAAAAGCAATAAACACCCAATGTATATTAAAAACGTACTAAAGCTAGAGCAAACTTAAGCAAGTACGCCTTCAGTTTTGTATGAAAAATGAATATTTCTGGATATAGAATATATATATATATGGTCATATAGAATACAATATAGCGGTAAATTTCAATGTACACTGGGCGTTTACTGATCATAGGTATATTATTCTCTGTCTAATTACGTCACATATGATGTACATTTTGATGTACAGACGGCAGCAAGTAGATAGATAGATAGATAGATAGATAAACACTTTATTGTACATAAACAGTACAAAAACAACTTAAGAGCTAATGTGGGCAAAGTTGGCCTTATCTCTAAGAGCGATCTCTTCCGGACAACCTTTGAGGCAGAGGAAAGGTAATCAGAGCGGGAGACATAGTGCGCCAATGGTAATAAATAAGAACCAACATTATATTATTATTAAATAATAAATAACAATATACTACACCTACATTATACATATATTTAAATATTCATAAATAAACTTATACGTACTAATAAATATCTTTACACCATGTTGCAGACTAGGGCCGTGTCTGAAAATAATTTCGCAATCCAGTTTTAAAAATAGGTAGCGATTTCGAATGTCGTATTTTAGAGGGGAGTTCGTTCTATAATAGTGAGGCATTAATCGTAAAGGAGTCTGGATGTTTGTGGTGCCGTCGCGCGTGTCGTTGTTTCCATAACACAAGTGCATTAGTTACTTACTTTGCGATCAGAGCAACCCATGTGACGTTGCCTAATACAATCCATTGAGAGTTATTTCGACCAAAAATATAATTTCATGTTATATCGAATGAACCGCACCCAACAACCAATACGTAGAACAAAAACCCTATTCACCGAACAATAAAATAAATAAACAAATCACGGGGCGTGATCGACTAATGTAGATAGAGTTACAAGGATTGGAGAGGGTGTGGGTTATATTTTTCTGTGTCTAATGGAGCAATAAACATGTTTGACGTAACTCCACTTATGCCATTCTTCCATTATCTTCCTATATTTAAACACATCAGCGATGCATCGTATGTAGAACAAAAACCAAACTCACCGAATAATTTCTCCCCCTGTTTAAGCACCTTGGCGAACCCGAAATCCGTGATCTTCACATTCAGCTGATCATCCAAGAGAATATTCTCCGGCTTTAGATCTCGATGGACAATATTCTTGCTGTGGATGAACCGGACGCCTTCTAGGACTTGCCTGAAAAAAGAACCGATTAAATAATTCTGTTTCTTGTTTACTACCTATCGCTGCCTTTCAATAATAATGACCTAGATCAAAATAATGTACATCTTTTCTTGACGAATATCTGTACTCTGAATATGCAATTTTTTTTTTTTGTGAATAAGACACCGAGCTTTTCATTGGTTAACATTATCACGTCACAATATTGAGCCGATATAGATTTGGCCAATATTACGCAGGTCAATAAGGTGTATATTAAACAGGTCGTTTATTCTAGAAATTGGTCATAGTTTTTATGTGTAATAAAACACATGATATACAAATTTTACAATTTATTACTTTTAATATTAAATTTTAAAAAAACTTCGTAAGTTTATTTCGCAATTTCTTTTTAACCGCCTTTAAAAAAAGGAGGGGTTCACAGTTCGACTGTACTTTTTTGTGTATTTTACGAGAGTTATGAACTGATTTTAACGATTCTTTTTCCGTTGGTAAGAGGGTACCTCAGTATAGGGTCTAGTCAAATTTGAAGAAAACATTTCATACTAGGAGATGAATCCGGTTTGACCCATTTTCCGTTAACCGATTGCAATAAAACTTGGCAAACATTTAATTCCAAAAAAAAAGCCGGTAAGCAAACTTTTCATCGTGCAGGGAATTATCTAATATGATACCAGACAATTAGTGCGTTATTGGACGATATAATTTTAAAGGAATTAAAAATTCCAAACACCGTCGTCTTTATAACAAAAATAATACACCACATTAAATAACTTTTTGTGTCAA
This sequence comes from Hyposmocoma kahamanoa, assembly GCF_003589595.1. NCBI lineage: Eukaryota > Metazoa > Arthropoda > Insecta > Lepidoptera > Cosmopterigidae > Hyposmocoma > Hyposmocoma kahamanoa. Next base: position 1,566,803 of record NW_020653415.1, read on the forward strand.
CTTCACTAATTAACGGAACGTACTCAACATTTCGATGATCTAAAATGTGAACAAAGTTAAAGGCCATCGAACATTTCTAGCCAAGACTTTAGTTACTTATGTATTTAAACCAATTAAATAAAAAAATCACTACAGTGTTGTTTGATTACATTATATGGGTGATCTTTAATTGTCATTTCATCATAATATATGGAGATGTAAATAAATGCTATCATAAATTAATTTTAAATAATTATTTCTAGAAGCTCGAAATATTCGTTCGAATATGCGCCATTATTAAGCTTGATATATTCAAATCGTATTCACTGTACCAATTCAAAACACAATTATATTAATATAATATAATAGCAACTAACCTATTTTCGGTACACTTTCCTAAGGGCACTTTTGGCAACACAAGGGCCATCATTCTTTGTTTTTATTAAAGTATTATTTTGAATTTCTACAATAAACACAACTGTATTACTATTAAATAATATCGCTATCACAAACAGTTTATTCAAACAATTAAAACAATTAATTTAAACAACACAAAGTACCAGAAAAGTACTAGGAGCGCATAATTGTACAAGAGCCAAATCGCGACTGTGTTATCTCTTAAAACACACAAGTCGTATTTACGCTTCTACTGCATTATACGCGTATAAATATCAAAGTATACATTATTATATGTGATGTAGAAGGCATTATCTTCGAAATGATATTCCGCATTAAAAACAGGGCAATAGGTGCGTTTTTATTTAAGTTTTGAGCTGTCAAGGACTATATGTGCACCATTTCCATAAATATATATTATCGAGTGAGTTCATCGGTTCAAAATATTATGTAACTTCTACAAATAAAATTAAAACCAATTTAAATTAAAACCAGATCGTGATGATGACCTATTGCGTAATGGGGTTTATGTAACTTCAGGAAAAAATCAGACAATTAACCTTGGAACAAAATATTGGTTAAAATTAAAAAATATCTTCATTGCGAGTTGTTAATTATTAGTGACTTTGGTAAATTACAAATAGAATTTTAAAACTTCAACTTAATTAACATTTAATTATAAAACCGCACGTAAATATGTTAAAGTCGTTAAAACCTAGAACATGCTCCCCTAATTATTTTTCAAAATGGCGCTTTCGCCCTTTTTTCTTTTGAAGACCGATGATATAATAATAATATAAAAGAACAAGTCTCAAGTGACGTATTAACGCACATATAAATAAAACTACTAAAATAATAGAAATATGAAATTTGGACTACAGGTTCCTTAGGTTACTTAATAATAAAATATATTTTCCGAAATTCATCATCTCTAGAGCGATCAAAAGACATTAGAATTCCTGTATGGAAATAATAATAATCACGCACACACGGATGCCATGGACACACACATAGATAATCACAAATTACACCCAAACTCACGAGAGAAATAAATGTAGGAAATAAATAAATTAATTAATATATCTTTCGGGCCGGGAATCGAACCGGGACCCTATGCGTGGTACGGTAATAAATGTGACCAGTGTGGTAACCGTTCGGCCACGGAGTCAGTAAATTCTTAATTACTAAAATAAACGACGACGGCGACGTCGAAATTTGGATTTAGACTCTCTGTAAGTACTCGTATAATAGAAAAACCGACTACAATAGTCATTCACCCCTAGTTTACCACCCTTAGAGGTGGAATATTTTCTTCAAATTTAATATTAATATAAATGATAATAAAGGGCACCACTACTGAGGTATCCTCTTTCCAACAAAAAATAAATCAACAAAATTGGTTAACAAATGCCGGAGATATCGCGTAACATACCTACATATATACAAAGAAAGAAATACAGCGGAATTGATAACTCTTTTTTTAGGTTGGTTAAAAAATGTTTCGGTCGCTTTTTGAAAATTATGCTTAAAGAGTGACGTATGAGGTGTAAGTTCGTATGAGAAAAGTCGTTATTTCTTAGGTCGATAAACCGTTTTATATGTATTTTTATGAACTAAATAAAAAGAGGAAAAGTAAATAACGTTAAGAGATAAATGTAGAAGTAATTTACATAGATTGTCTATGAATTAAGCCAAAATATTATTGTAATATTGCCCTAGATGTTATTCAAATCGTATTAGATAAACGCTTCTAGGAAAATTAATGCTATGCCCACACCGCGTACGATTTTGTTTTTTAAACAACTTTAGGACTATGTTAATGACTTCATCGAGTATACCAAAAATTATCAAAAGTTGATTTGAACAACACACGTAAACATTTATTGGCACAACACGCATGTGTTTGAATGTGTACAAGCTCGCAATTCGACGTCATTGCATCTCGTCACGTTTACATAAAAAGCATGCAAAAAAGCTTGATTGAATAACGAAAAATTTTGTTTCATTCCCAATTTTCGTTCTCGCATAATACAGTGTGCTCGCTAGAATTCTTGTTACCCTATATTACGAACATAACACTCGACAAATCGTTTGAGTGTCATCTATTGGCACTAGGCTGAACTACGTTGTTAAGAAACGTCATTCAACTTTCGAAATAAAACCGTTGGGACAGTCTTTTGTTTTACGAGGTTAGCCGGCTGATCTAAATACGAAGCAGGAAACAACACAACAGATGGCACTGTAATATTAAATAATTACCTCATAATGTATCTAGTTTTCTTCTCCGACAATGTAACGACTGATGTGAGATAGTCGAACAGCTCTCCATTCTTGCATAACTCGAAGACTAAGAAGATGAACGTTTCGGATTCGAACACGTCTTGGAGTTCAACTGTAAAAAGATTAAACTGGATTGAGATAGACTGTTGACTGTGTCAACTAATGAACATAATTTATGAACACCGCAAAGGTGACACTGGAGTCTTTTTCTTTTTGATCTGAAGGGCATTGCCACTGCGACCGTCACCCTGAGACAAGTCGAAAATGTCCATGTGCCTGTAATTTCACCAGCACCTTTATCCTTCAAAACCGATACGCAAAAATGCTCACATTATTGCTTGGCGGAACAAATAGGCAAGTGGCAGTACCTGGACGAACTCTTTCACAGGAGCTCTACTGCTACTCAAGTCTTTTAACAACAATGTTCTTTTTCTCATAGAAGGAAATCAGTCTTTCTCTTTCTTAATAATAATAATGCATTTATTTCAGAATTTGGAGCACCAGTCTTATGAGCTATGTTACTAACTTTACATATAACAATTGACAAATATGAGAAACCGGGAAGAATCGACAAATTTTACTTTCTCATATTTAGACTGCGACTCGTGTAACTTGAACCCGTGCCTGAATATCGGGCTGTTGTAAGTTTCAGCTACTGCACTCAGAAGACTGTCGACGTCGCCGCGTATGCGCAACATCAAGGATATGACACGCTTGCGCATGACGGCATCAAAGTCATCCGAGCGCGCCTTCGCAAACATCCCCGACGCAGTACAGTAACGCGGCAGCCCCATCAGCCGAATCCAATCCCCGTTTTAGCTAATAAACTCTCTCGAATCCTATTTCCAGCTACATTCAGCCATGTTAAGCTATCCGTGCTTTACTGTGGGTACAGGTCTTTAGTATGCCTAGAGTACACCGCTCCATGGGCGCTAAATGAGGTCCTCCCGGAGTTTGAATTAGAATACAGCGAAAAACGAACTTTCCTAAACAGGTTCTGGTCTGGGTTTGCTGGAGGTCTTTTCGTTAGTCTGTTTCTCGTTACAGATACAGTTACTCTCTTCAAAGAGAATCTGCACCGTTCTCCTAAATTGATATGATTGATATCTATTCGCAGAAAACGTATATTTAGATTGAAGTCCGAAGTCCATAATAATTTAATGTTCTTATCATTGACATATAAAACGTCAAATGCTTATTGTTTACATTGTCGCAATCATCTAAACTTCTTTGTAATCGTAAAAAAATGGGCGTGTGTACCAAGGAGAATGCACATTGAACGCGCAAGGATCAATTTACGTTACGGCGGAACGGAATGGAACGGAAGCGTCAGTTTCACTTCGCTGCGCGAGAAAGCGCGTGCGGGCGCTGTAATGGTCAAGCATTTGCGTGAATGCTCGAACACTCGCAAGCTTGCTCACGACTGCGCCTATGTAGAATATCGTTACAAAAATTCGCTTTCATTCCGTACCGCCGTAATATAAATTGAGCCTAAGGGTGTCACTGTACTTTTCAAAACGGAATCGCATTAAGCTGGTCAAAAAAAAGCTTAGACAAAAATCATTTTCTGATCGGCTCAAGCTTAAAAATGTGGTGATTCCCTAAGACAACTCATATCGTACTTTGTATAGAACTTTGTGTAACACCGTACCGTATCACGATCATCGAATATCGATCATACGCAAACGTTTGAACGTGTAAAAATCATTGCATGTGGTACACTCTAATTGGGCAGACAAATAATGAAACTACATCTAACATAGTTTATATGTTTATTACTAATGAATTAGATATGGCTTATTGTTGTCCGAAATAAATAATAAATAAAGCTTTATTTTTCTCCACAAAACCATATTACAACTAGGAACAGTATGAACAAACACGACGTTTTCAGTAGTTTAATTTTGTAGGAGCCTGATGCACGGAAATGCATGAAAATGCGTCAGGCCACCAGTCTTTACACAACATAATAAAATTATCCTCGAGCAATATTGTTTAGTGTTTCGTATCGCTATTTCAATTGGACATAGTTAAGCAAAAACGATCCAATCCACAAAATTATCAAAAAAAAATATCCAACATATAAACATAAATAAATATCTCTGGAGTTACATGACATTATAAGTCTTGAAAATAAAACAAAAGTGAGAAACACTTTTAAACTTCAAACTGCCGTATCTCGAAAGTGACTGGATGTGCATTGAATCCTTCTTACTGGATCTATTTTAGATTTTCGCCTTTCTCATGATTTGAAAGATAATTAAGAATTTAGAGTTTTAATAGACTTTTTCGGTCTTATTGCATCATAGATATCACGCTTTTTCTGACCGGCACAAGCCAATTCGTTACGCGTTAGTAAGAATGAATTTTAAGCTTGACAGGTTATTTTACTTCTTTTCATGTCTAATTTGAAATTAAAACATTCGTCGTTTGCAATTTTTACAATCATTTGTTTTAATTTCCTACTAGTAGTTCGAGGTTAATTTTGCGTTGTTGAAAACATCGGTAGCTTTAGCTGAAAAGTTTTTTTATTTATAAAAGTTTCATTTAATCAATGTCAAACTGTAAGATACAGTATTTAAATTTTCAGCCGTTTCTAATCTAAAAAAAAAGCAGTTTATTTTCGATTCCGTCCAATGAAGTTTAAATAAGGTTGTACTATCTCGATATTAGAAGTTAATATAAATGCTACTTCACGTCTAATTCTTATTTATTTAAATATAAACGTTAGTATTTTATATTCTCATTTTCTTTGTGCTTGGTTAAATGAGTGTATATTTATCGACTAAGAAGCATTAGTGTGCGCGACGGTCATGCTCGTGGCTATTAAGGTTCTACTCACACTGGCGCAGATTCGAAGTGTCGCGTAGCGTCCTGTTTTTCAACTACAATGCCTGGCGACAGTGTGTTCGGCGTCTGACGCCTCTTCGCGCTCAACGCGACGCTCTCCAGATTTGCATAACACAAATTTGTACTTTAATATTGGGAAAATAGAGATGAATATGCTATAGGCGAAAACATGATGCGTTGCGACGCTTCGACTCTGCGCCAGTGTAAGTTGAGCCTAAGAGATAACTCGCGTGACGTCATTATGAACAAACTGACAGTTTAGGACAGGAAGGCATATCTTTTGTTTTGCTTAGGCTAATCTTGGAGGTCTTCCATATTATAAGGTTAACGAGCCAGTTCAATTACGATAAGACTTCTTACTAATTTCTGTAGGTGAGAGGTAAAGAACCTTAAGTCCATATTTGGAATGTGAATGATTTGAAAAACATTCAATGTTTATAAAGTGTATTAAGTAAGTTGGTTTTTTATTTAACGTGTTTTATTTGTCTTTAAGACTGATTTTAATGCCTGATTAAAAGCCTCATTAATCACTAAAACGTTCTGTAGTAAAAATTACTATTTAACACGTTTCTACACATTTCACTTACAGAGTTTAATACTGGCGCTAACTTTTATTGGTGTGCGGAGAAACCGTCAGTGCATCGTTAATACATATGTATATTCGCACAAGTAACCAAATACTGTCGTAACTCAAAATTGTGGAATTGTGGAAACACAATATGAAAATAAAAAATTAATGAAAAATGATGGACTGCACACTTAAAATTGTAGAATTGAGAAAACACAATTTGAAAATGGAAAATGAATGATAAATTATATATTATTAATGCGTGCAGTCGTGATCAACTGCATGCAGTCGAGACTTTGACTGCGTGTAGTCGAGAGTTCAACTGAAAGCGTTGGAAATAGGCGCGACTTTAACTACTTGGACGCAGTGTCAACTGCATGCAGTTGAACATATCGACTTCGCCTATGCAGTCCGAATAGTAGCAGCCTGAGCAGGATCTGTTTATACTGATAACATAGCTGGTTGTGTTCGTACGCACCGTGTTATCAGCAATTCGAAAGAAGACGTTCGTTCGAGTCTACCTTCGCTGCCATATTATTATATATAACCTTTTGTCTTTATTAGTGTTGTTGGTCGTTACGTTAACAGCGGTGACACCCGAATGGGAATATATTACGGTAACATGATGAAGGACCAGCTTGGATATAGAGCATTTCGAAATTAATTGTTGTAAATGGCTAATTTTTTTAATGAAACCAAGTGACGGGACGAACAAGTCGTGGGCTTGGTGGCAAACGACACGACCGTCCATAGCAGTTCCAATGCCGCTCAGATCTCCACTTCATATCGAAGACGAATAACACATAGATACTCTTTGAAGATTTATGGGAGTTCCTAATCCGCATTGAGCCCACTTAGGAAGCCAGAGCCATTAAAAAAATTGGCATTAGTGCAAGTCTGTCTTTTCAAATTTAGAACACGAAAGGCGCACCGTGCGTAGTCACGGCTAACATCCAACAGTCAGATAAGACCATTAGACATGAAAAAGGCCCAAAACGTTGGTTTGTTTAAAAAAGCAAATATACGCGATTTAGATCCGAAAAAAATGTTTCATTTCCTGTATGTAATTCATGTTGGAAGTAAAAAAAATAATTGTGTTTCGTGCTTACCAGTAGGTACTTGAAGCGTCCTGCTCTCTTATGTATTAAAAGTTTACGTTAAAAGCCTTTTGTTCATTACTAATAGTTGTGGAGCGGGATGGAGTTTCAAAACGGCCACCGTAACGATTTCCCGCAAAAAAAAGGTCAGATGAAATGATTGACGAAAAATTAAAAAGTGGGATATGGCAGTATGGCTCATTAGACGCCTTCCTGTCCCAAAGGACGGAAAGTTTACTACTATGGCGGGAAGGAAATGTTTGACAATTTTAGAAGTAGAATTTAGATGTTTTCAACTAAGTTCTGCTGGAAGATAACTTAGTTGAAAACTTCTCTTTTTTCTTTTTTTCTCAGCTGGAAGAGAACTTAGTTGAAAACATCTAGATTCAACAATGTAAACGGTTGGCCCACTGAAATTGTCATATGCTATATAAAATACCTAGTTGACAAACGGTTGCGTGTTTCAACTCGACGACAACGCCATCTATTAGCACCATATATTAAAAATAATGCACACATTCCTATCATATAACCCCGCACTAGGGAAACCCAGAAAATAATTTCAATCTGTTATATTATTTCTTGTCATATCTCAATATATTTAAATAGCTAGACTTGATGTGTGTATATCACAGAACTAATATTAGGTTAGTGTTATATAGTAGATATAATATTACACATGCCTGTTTGGTTTCCTTTTGAAGTTGTCCTCGTGAAAGAGTTTGTCCAAGGAAGTGCTGCCAAGCAATAATGTGAGCATTACTGTATTCGATTTTGAAAGATAGACGTGTTGGTGAAAACACAGGCAGGCACATGGGATTTGTCAACTTTATGTTGCACAATGACGGGTTCAGTAGCTGCACTGCCAGTGCCTCCTGCCAGTCCTCAGGTCTTTGTGATTTAAAGCTCTGAGTGGCACAACAAGTGTTATGGGTGACATGACTCCCACTCAAGACCATAGGGATTAGGGAGAGGCTGAAAAATAGCGCTGCACGGTCTTATGGCTATCCAGCATAAGCTGAGCCTCTGCTTTTTGTCTCCAATTTATTTGCCTAAATTAGATTTTAAGAAAAAAATCGTAGCAACAGAATAAATTATAAATTACAGGGATTTAACCTGTATGGTGTCAGATTTCAAAGTGAAACTTTTCTTTTTGTTTTCTTTTTTTTTTAATTGAGATTTTAGTGAGTCTTACTGCGTTTCGGATTTGAAATTACGGGCACATGGGGATTTGTCAACTTATGTCTCAGGGTGACGAGCGCACTGGCAGTGCTCCTCAGAGATCTGCAATTTAAAGCTTACCACCATGCGCACGACTTGTTCGTCCCGTCTCTTGATATTATTTAAAAAAGGCTGTCGCCATTATAAGAAAATAAAGTCCATATTCGAGACGTTCACAGATGGCGCATTTATCAACGTCTGATAATTTGCTCCATTCCGACACTACGCGACAAAAAAAAAACAAAAAAAAAAGTTTCCGTAAAAAATCATAATATGATTTTAGGTATTGTAATAAAAAATGTGCATATTATGACTACAATCCATAATGACTAAAAATAAAATTTACACAAATGGTAAATATAGCATAACCTCATTAGAAATGAAGCTAAATAAATAGTACAAAACATTATAATATATTTAAGGCTGTATTGTTACGGAATACATCATCATTATTCATCCCTCAGAAAGTGTTACGACCTTAAGTGTCAATGGACCCGGCAACAAAATACACGTGCTACAGTACGTAGCAGATGTCACAAATGTGTAACTAAGGACTAAATATTACAATACGATTAATTAATTCTGCACGTGTTTCATTGTCTTAGCAAGCTCATATAGAACTCACGAAACATTATAATAAAATTAAAAAATATACCAACAGTTTTATTGGTAAGAAATCTTCTGCATAATACCATCATCATTTTTGTGAATTCGCAATACCAAGATTAAAAGCGCGATTTTTAACTGCGACTTTAGGCTTGACATCGGAATTTCTGGCAACACTGGCAAGCAGTCTCCAATTGCATAGTACCATAAGACAAGTATGGCAACTCCATAGAAAACGCTATGTATCGCGAGATTATGCGAATGTGTGCATCTGTACATGGCAAACGGGAGGGTGCGCACGCATATAAGCTGCGCTACTACGTTTGTATGGCGTTACCAAACTTGATTTATAATACTTTGCCAATATAAACATTTATCTAACACAGGTATACATAACATAAATTAACAGTGGCATTTTGACATTGGTTGAGCAGGCCATTTCCAAAACATAGCACCTACCTTGCAGACAAAACATAGGAGAGTGGCATTGACAGACGATGACCAAACTGGCAGAATACCAATAAAGCTAGCACGACAGGGCGCGACATGCCCTGGAGTGACACAAAGCGCGAGATACTCTATGCTCTTGCATAGTATTGGAGCAATATCTCGCGCTTTATGACGTTCTTGTGCAAGTCGCGCCCAGTTGTGCTAGCCTTCTCCTTTTTGTTGTGCTCCTTAGACTGCTATGAGGATTTCGTAAATAAAAAAACTTTACCGGTTCCAGTTCACTAACAATGCTATTCCAACAATGAACAGCATAGCAGGGCTAAAAAGGCCATATTGGCTGAATCATAATAATATGATTAATTGACAATTCATATTATCAATTACTTACAATTCACATAGTGCAACTCACTATTTGACAGTGTTCAATGGAGGTCTTCATAAACACTGTCAAATAGATAAATTGCGTATTTTGTTTTGTTTGAAAATTAATAAGATGAATTGTCAATTAATCATATTATCATTATGCCAATGTGGCATTTTTAGCCCTGCAGAAATAATAAATATGTACTGTATAGTGTAAATAATAAGGACTCACTCACTAATATAAGGGTGTCCGGCCACCATACGAAGAATGTGAATCTCTTGTCTAGTAGCATCACGCATTGTATGCGTGTCTACTCCATCATGTGACTCCTGACTGAGATCTATGATCTTGGCCGCATATTCGTGACCGGTCTCCTTTTCTATACATCTTCGAACCGTGGAGCTTATACCTCTGTAGAGAAAAAAGAAATCTTTTTTTTCCATGCACTTTTGAAAGCTTTAACAGAACTGACAATGCAAATAAGTGAGGCAATATTTTCACAATCCTACTATGTAGGCACAAAACCTAATTTCAATTAACTACACAATAAATGTACTAATATATTATGGACTCTAGATAATATTCAATTAACTAAGTAAAATAATATGTATTAATGTTCTATCAATTACAATGACAAATGATAATGAATTTTATAATAATTGTAAACAGTAACTTTAATACAGACTCGGCTGAACAGATCTTAGGCTAATAGAATGTTTTTGCACCCTGTGTATATCTTTTTCTCTTTAATTAAGATCATCATCCACATCCAGCACATATCCAAGTGTAAATACGCTACTCAACTCAGAATTTGATTTGCATCTCAAGCTCATCTGTAAAAACTAAAATCATTGGCATCTTGCATGATATGATCTCAAAGGATCAAGACCATATTCTAGATTATTTTTTCATGTATAAGAGACGCACATTAGGCGAATTTGACGTGATTTTAAATGACAATGTAACCAATGATGGTACATATTTGTCTAAATCAGTATTGGGCAAAGTACAGTCTGCCAGGCAATTTCAGTCTGTAAAGAGTTTTAATACGGCCCGCCAATATCCATTTCTAAATATGAGTCTATGGCCCTTGGAAATATTATTCCCAGCCTCATCTACGCTTTGAATGTGAACACGTGAAAATTCTTGTTTTATGGCCTCTAATAAAAAAAGTTTGCCCACCTTTGGTCTAAAGCATGCCTGTTTTATTTACTACAGATTTGAATAGCCAAATTTTAGAGTTTCGGAAAACACAATATACGAATAACATTTATTGTATTTCATTGCATATTCAATGAGTAATTATTGATGAAGGCAGTTGACTTCAATAAGATCTTAATATTGCTCCAGCAATTCAAACGGATTTATTAATACAGATATTAGTACATCAGACAAGTGCTACTGATAGAGAGCGTTTTAATTAGTTGTTACATAAGTAGTGGGGAAATTTACAGCCTTATTTCTAAAATAGTAAAAACCTTGCAGGATTTTATTGTTACCAATATCATAAGCAACAACTTTTGTTCCATAACTTTTTACAACACATAGTTGTTTACTACTGCACAGAGGTATACCATAATATATATTTAAATATTTTTATTTTTGTATGAAAGTAAAGTTTGATGAATTATTAAGTCATGGAACAAAATTTCTCGTATAAAATGATAGTAATGTAGTTGTACAAGGTTGTTACTATTTTACAAATAACAGTGTTCAAAGAAGATTTATATATTTTTGCAATCAAAAGTCTTTCAATGGCCGAGATTGTTCATTCTCATGATTTAATTCACATGTGCATTTACTTTACGACAAAAGACTTAGCTTTTTTTTAATCAATCAATATTTTGATCTAGAACATTCTTACTATTTATAGGGTGTCATATTTAGGCTTTGTAAAGCCCTTCATCGGTTAACCAGCAATTGGTATATTCTGATTATACCACTAATTAGAATGAGTCAAAACCATCAGAATTAAAGAACTGAAGGATTTTCCTGGCTTGAACAACATAGCACATTACAAATATATATAAATACATTGTACATATATATTACTAATATTAAACAAATACTGATATAACCCAAATGCTTTTCATAATATACAAATAATAAAGTATATATTAAGATTCAATGTTAAATCTAATCTAAATGCTTTTTGTAAGAATAAGCAATATTTTCATTTTTCCTCATAAAAAGGAACACGCTCCAACCTTTTTTTTATACAGACAGTAATTATATTTGCCAAATTGGTTCCGATGTCTTCCTCAAGGTCGTGGAAAAAAAGTGTAATACAATTTTTACCTAGTGCGTCAGAACGAAAATTTTCGCGCCTCATTAAAAATTGGCAAGAAGCTAAGAAATATAGTGCGATGCCAATGATATAATACCAAATATACGAAAATGTACCGATTGTACACCTCACCTGCCTATGATTTCTTTTGGCTCATATTTAGCGTAAAACTCCTTCGCCGCATCCTTATCTGGTAAATTATCATCATCCTCCTCTTTGGCCATTTTATTCACGATCCCAGTTATGTTTTACAAGTGCCAATCACGCGTAATTATCCACAATGACGAAAAGGTTATTGTTATGGACAGCTGACCGTTTTCATAACATACACCAAACTTATACTAAAATTAGACCAGATTATACATAAATTATGGTGTAAAAAATTTAACCGAAATATTGATCACACAAAAACAATCACTTATATTTCAAATTTCTAAATAATTCACAAAAATAACGAAAATCTTGTGCCCATTTTCAATCACCACAGATAGCATAAACTGACAGAAGATAAATAATAGATGCGTTAGCATCTAATAGTCTGTGAATAATAGACAGACGATTAAAAGTGGACAAATGCGGAACTTTGAGCAAAATGTTTTGTCTACTCATAGTAACTGTCAGTACCATCTTTTGAGAAACAAATTAACTACTTTGACGAGTTTTGGACAATACCTAAAATTGGTAGACACATTAATAAGTGACTATTTCATAGGAATATACGTATGTGCATAGATTATTAACAGTCACAATTGTATCCTACTCCATATATTTCAATTATCTAGTCTACAACATTAGAAAAGTGCTGTTACAATCAAGAATGTTTGCAATGGAGACATGTAAATAATGCGAGTAATGTTACAATTGTCATTTCACGCGACACGCTAATGTGACATCACACATCACTTTGGAAAATTAAACATTTTTATTTATAAGCCCGTTTTGTCCCCGGCCAGGCAAAGGCCTCCTCCTCTTTTAAATATATAATTTAATAATAATTGATGCACGATATTATTTTCAGTTACAATATAAATTTATATAAATTTAATAGTGTATAATCTGTATTGCTTTGTTTGCAATATTCTAGAATTGTAATAGTTCCTTTACACTGCGTAATATCTATATTTCTAGGAGTGATGTGATGGTAATATTACTGTAATACAATGTGATGATAATGGTAATATTACACTGTATTGTATATGCAACAAATGTTGCTAATAGCAAAGCAAGCAAATCAGATAGTTACATTTCTTAAATATTTCGTAACTTTTAACTCTCTCGTGTAATATGTGAGTAGTTTTTGTTTCTAAAACGATTTTTGTAACTTTTGAGACCGATGGGATTTTTTACATGCAACCATATTTGTTACTGTAAATCCCAAATAGTTTACAATAACACCAAGTTAGATAATAAAGTAACACTGAGAAGTGGCAAACAAAATTAAAACAGCCAATTAAAAAAAAATCATACACATAATCCTTTTACAGAGAAAATGTTTGATAAAAAAACGAATTTTACTTAAGCAACAAAAATGTAACTTTCCAGGTAACAAAATGCAATTTTCCATTCTAGTATCCTGGTAACACTGTAGTGATGGATAATGCCAAGGTAATGCTTATATCGCATCTCATTTTTAGTCTGTGTGATGTTGTTGGTAATAGTGCTATCACAGTGTAATATTACTTTTACGGGAATTTAATGTTATGTTACATTACTTTTTGAGGCACTATTTTGCGCATGTCTGCTTTGCAATGTACAACGTTGTGACGGCTTTAATATCACAATTCCTGATTTTGCTGCTAGAGGGCGCAAACAGCTAAACGCATATAGCAAACTTGTTTGTCTGATTCAAGTATTTTAGTCTATGGTAGCCATAGACAATGACCTCTATTTAATTTGATTTTGACAGAAATTCGAAGTAGAACCATAGTTGTAAGCTTAGAGGATGGAAAAAAATAAAAGAAGTTGTAAGCACAAACTACTAATACAAGATTGTAAGGTTATCTCTGTCACATTTTGCAGTTCCCAATGAAAAATACAGAAAATGACAGCGCTGTATATAAAAGTGACAATCGAGTGAGTTTTTGGAGTGGAACTACGAATTTTCAACAGCTGATTTCCATTGTCGATGGTTTTTCTCTCTCTCTTTCTTTCGGATGTTTTCTTGTTGTTCCGCTCGATGGTTTTGCATTTTTCAATGTTATTGAAAATTCAGCTTATCAGCCGCCTTTCTCGTGATTAGTTTACGTGATTTGCATCCTGAAGACCTGGATAGTCGTGTTGTGCTGCTGAGGTGAGCTTCTATAAAGAGGTAAGTGCTTATTACGCATTGAATTTCGCTCTTACAAAATGACATTCTACTTGGTGCTTACATCTTTTTGTCAACCTTGAGCGATTAAAACGAAATTATTGATATTAAACATGAATTTCTTTGTTCTGTGACTCTTCACGAAAGTTTTTAATGTATAATTAGACATTTGAAACTTTTAACAGGTAGCTGAGGTCGATTTTTGGGTGACCGTTGTTTTTGGATCTACCTGCGATTTTAAAATGAGGAAAAAATTTACTAAAAATTTGCGTAAAACATACTTATTAACCAGTTCAGATGAGAATAATACAAATAATTATCATGTTTACTTATTAAAGTGTACTTGTGAAAACAAATTATGTATTTAGTACTACATAACTATTGAAATAATTCCCTTTGTCCTCCAGTTGTTGTATATAGATAAAATTTGTTGACATAATCAATCGTCTGCCATATGTTTGCGAGATAAAACAATGTTATTTTGTAAATAAACATTTATTTTAGTATTGCAAAATATAAAATGTCAAATTTTAAGTCTAATTTGATTACTTACGAAATAACGATACTTGATTTGATTTTAATAAAATTGCAGTTATAATAAATACTTCTCATGGTGCCAAAAGATTTTAAAATTGTTACAAAATTTTTATTATTAATTTTTCATTACAATAGTTTTTGAATTAATAAATTCGTTTATATTCTGTATTAAAAAAAAGCTTAAACAATTTTACTTTTAATCCTAATTCTCATAACTCATTGTACCTTTTGGCATAGGCCTCTTCCAGATCTTTCCCAAGATCTCTGTTAACAGTTACTCTTCTCCAATAGAGACCTGCAGTCAGCTTCAGCTCATCTTTTCGTCTTTGATGCTGAAACCTTCTATTGCGTTTCCCATTAGATGAGTCCCAATTTGTGACTGTTGTGCTCCATTTTTCGAGTCCACATAACTGGACGGATGACCTGTCCATCTCAATTTTGCTTGATCTGCTTTTGAAAACACGTCCATTCATTTGATTTGGTTCCTTACACTGTCACTCCTGACTAATATTGGGTAATTCTCTGAAAAATTTCAAAAAATATTCAAATATAGGAGAAATATAATTCAAAGGCCCATATTACGTTCTTCGTCCAAAAATATTTTTTGAAGTTATATTTAGTGTGATTAATAAAATAAAATTGTATCTAATAGCTACAAGCAAGTTAGAGAAAAATGAAATTTAAAATGATTGGACTGCAGTGAAAATAACTTTATAATGGCTCCATCGTTCTCGTTCAGTAACTTCAACTTGTGACAGGTGTCAACGTTAAATGCGGAAAAGTATAGGAAAATATTGGAAAAATATCCAGAAAATGTTTATTTCTCTGAGAAAATTCAAAATGGAAATTTTTCCATAACCCAACACTACTCCTGACTTTATGAATTTTTCTCAGGCCGAGTATGTTGCTTTATATTGCTTGTTCACCCCCCTGGCTGTAGCTTGCTTCTAAAATTATATATCATGTTAAAACTAGTGAAATAAATTTTTAAAATTTATAGGACACCAGCCCCTGATAAAATTGAAATAAGTGTGCGCTATTGGCTATCTAAATTAGATCTGATTGAGACACAACTATCATGCATAACCATGCTACAGGGGAAGGATATCATGAATTTGGAATATCAAAACGCAAGACATAAAACTTCATTGCTGGGCATTGTCTTACATAAGTCAATGTTGCTGGGTTATAGTAGCTAGTGTCAAAATGTGTTTTTTTTTGTTCTAGTATTTCACTATTTTCAAAAATTGTTTTCTCAAAAACTATTTGGTTTTATAACACCGAAAATCATCATCTTTTCACAGATCTGCCCCCAAAAATTATTTTTATGCCTTACTTTGTAGAAAAGTACAATAAATCTAGTACATAAGGCATGAACTAGATTTATTGTATCTTTCTACTAAACTTCTTTGAACATATAAACTGAACTAAATGCGCTAGTGGTGTATCTACTTTTTTCTCTACCAAATCTCTCTATGTACTATCAAAATACCATTCAGTTTAAGTAATAGATGAGTTACTGCGCTCTAAAATTAGTATGAATAAAATAAGAACAGGCAGAGAAAATTTGACACATCCTACGTCAACAAGCGCCCGAAGGCGACAGCGGGCGACGCAGCTTGTTGTTAAACGGCAATTTGCGAATTTTGGGCTAAATGTGAATTTAATAACTAATAATTTACTTGATAACCATAACGGTGCTCTGTAGTACGAGAGAAATATTTCCATATAAAAATTAAGTACAAAGTTAGATATTCTTCAATAATTTGTTTTAGACTTGTATATTAGTCTATTTTCAGGATTTTATATGATCAGGTGCAGTACATCCTATCGTGTAACAAATATGCACATACTTTAGACAGTATCCTTATGTGTATTGTATACTTTTTGTAAGATCGTTATTTAATAGTAAATACCTAAGCCTTTGATCTAGCAAGACAGTTTTTCCTGCTGCTCCTCTGGTGACCGGCCTTAAAGTTTGTAATTTAAATATAAAAACCCGTGGTTGAGTGCACTAGTGACACTTGCCCCAATGTCGGTAAGTAATGTATTCACATTCTCCTTAATATACATATACCGAAAGAACCGGGCAGATGTTATATAAAATTGTTAGTTTTCTTCATTGAAATAAAGTTAAATAAATAACACTCAATTATATAATTAAGTTTATAGGTATGACAATAATCATAGATAGACATTTAGAAGTAGGATGATTAGTATTTTTCTACTATTTAAACAGGCAAAGTGGTAAATGAGCATTAATAGTCATAGAGCAATCAACATAGTTACAACGACAACTTGATGCAGAAAACTTGAAGCATGCTTACTGTAAAACTTTGACAATAGTAGAATACTGTAGACACAAATCCCTAAGATAAAATGTGGTCTGTGATAAATATCCATTGAAATAATAAAAGACATAACAATCATACACACATACACATAGTACAATGTCGATCTCCATGAACTTGTTTACTTGTATTGTTTTTCTTTTCCTTTTTTAGACATTAATTATTATTATGCCAATAGCTATATAATCTTATATGCATTTGTTATTTTGGTTATCGTTACGAGCTAATTTATATGGAATAGACATAAGATTGAAGCCCTCGTAACAATGACTCCCGCTCAATACCGTAAAGGAGTAGGCAAAGGCTGAAAACAGTGCTGAACGGTTCCATTGCCGTTTCAGCGTAAGCTGAGCCTATGCCTTTTGTCTCAATTTACTTTTACTGTTCTGACTTATTTGCTACGTAGAAATTTAAAAAAAAGTTATTCTGAGACAATAAATGATTTATTTATATAAATAGTCCAGATCTTTTCATTCACACATGCTCCTATAGTCCAGTAATCCTTGACAGTAACATTGAACTCTGTTCTTGTACACGCAAAAGCATGTTAAGTGTGGCACTTAAGATTTAAATTCAACTCTATGCCTATTCTTATAAGACCAATCCATTGACCATAGTGTCAACCTTATAATCTGGACTGTACTACAAAATACAAGAGTCTTAGGCTCGTATTCTAGGATTTGAGTATGGTTTAAAGCACTCGAAATCATACTCAAGTCTCTGCCATTAGGGTCGTAGTTCCAGTGCTTGTGTTTCCAATGCAATCCTGACTTGAGCATTGATTAGAGTTCTAGAATACGACCCTGAGATTCCAATGCTTTTCCCAAATTTGTATACTAGCTTTATGTGAAATATTGTAGCATTGCACAGCAAAAACTATAAGTTCTAGGAATATTAAAAATTGAGGGTACATTACTTTTATTAGTTTCGGTGCACTAAGCACGGACTTTTCGGAATTCAATTGTTGGTAAAAAGGTTTATATAAAAAAGACGGATAATTAGGGAATACGAAAAATATTATATTCCCTAAACTTACAAAGGTGAAACTTAGTATAAATACTCTATAATGCAAATGGTAAAAGCAGAACTACCCCTAAATAGTGGCGCAATGCGATATTAAAATTTGTATGGAAACTTTTAACGCGCGGTGCGATTTGCTTCAAAGTTGGTTTGGATACTTTAAATATACATTTTTTACTTTTTATATAACACCAAGTGACGGGACGAACAAGTCGTGCGCCTGGTGGTAAGTGTCACGCCTATTCATAAGAGTTGCAGTGCCACTCAGAGCTTTAAATCGCAAAGGTCTTAGGGGCACTACTACTGCGCCCGTCACCCTGAGTTGACATGGCACTTGCCATGTACCTTACCTGTATTTCACAAGCACCCGCACCCTTCCAAACCGCAACACAGTAATTGGCGGCAGAAAGAGGTAAGATGATTTTAATAATAATAATAATAATAATTTATTTAAGATCATTGATCCACTTTGTTAGTAACAATCAAAAACTTAGGGCTTTACTTGTCTGGACGAACCCTTGCACAAGGAGCTTTTCTGCTACTAATAAACTAAAAATAAAATAAGCATCCGTGTGTTTCAGAATTTTTTAAAACAATCCCTAAATAGGACAACTTAGAGTATAAAAACAATTATGCATGTAAAAATTTTACGCCGAGGAAGTAGCGGGAAGTAGTAAATTATATTGCAGATGCTTTACAAGTCATCTACTGTAACAGTAACACCACACATAACATAATACTCGTATGATTATTTAAATGTTTTATGAAACTGATAGATACCATGTTCCTCGGTCTAGTCGGTCTTCACAAAGTACAGCGCTGGGTTGTTGCACAACCTAGCAATTGCTAAGTGGAGACCACTTTAGACCTCTATTTGACTTCACTTGTGATAGATTCAGACCGAATAAATGTTTTTAATTTATTTCTTTTTTTATTGACCTCAAAAAATACTGAATGAACCTAACGAAGGTGAATTTTCCGTGTGGTACCCACAAGCATTTTACATCTTATATCCGCTTAAAATGAGTTTCTATACAACCAAATACGTAATTAGTCAAAACAAAAAGAAACTTAGTAAAAACGAATAATTGAAGTAACTTCAGGTTTTTCTTTTTATGTCAAACACAATTTGTAATAACAAAAACGCAACTTAACGTACACACTTATATTTTTTACACGAATTATTTTTAGTTTAAGCTCGTATATTTTTACGTTTTGAGTTTCTTAATTATTTCTACCTTTTTAAGTTGATGGCCAATAAATAAATAACAAAAATCAAACGTATTTCTACACATTTCATTCCAATTTTCCTAAATTCTTAGTTTAAAATTTCATTATCCAACTGTAAATTTAAATGGTAGAAAATAAAATCTTAACTTTACGATTCATGTTCATGGTTGACCGCTAATAACATGTTTGATAAACTAGAAGATAAAATAGCAGTGACCTTCTGAATGACCGATAGATCATTTATGTTTCATGATAGTTCTCAAGGTAACACATAGATGGCGCCAAATGTTAGTGTAAAAAGCCGCACCTATTAGGTGAAATTAAAAAATTGCTGCGTAGTTTCCACCAGGCGCTAAGTCGCGTGTTGCGCTAACACGATATGTGAAAAGTACTTGATTAACGGACCATTTCATTCGCTTGAAGATAATATTTACTTATTTAATAAGGTACAT
This sequence comes from Hyposmocoma kahamanoa, assembly GCF_003589595.1. NCBI lineage: Eukaryota > Metazoa > Arthropoda > Insecta > Lepidoptera > Cosmopterigidae > Hyposmocoma > Hyposmocoma kahamanoa. Next base: position 1,586,796 of record NW_020653415.1, read on the forward strand.
CTACAGAATACGTTTTACACATTCCTAAAATACTTAAATAATTATTATAATTTCTAGTACACATCCCATTAAGGAGTATACAACATTAATAAATTATTTGTCACATTAGATTAATAAACAATTTGTGTTTGAAATAATTAGAATTGGATTCATAAATTAAATTTAATTATTGTTTAGGAGCTGTATTACGATTTTACACCATCAATAGGCACTTATTTAATCAATACTAAAACATATTTTATATTATATTACATTTAAATTATTAAGATATTGGCAAGGATACTATTTCTTAATGAATTTATGGTAAATAGGCGAAGTATTAATATTTAGAATATAGCCAAGTTGCAAAATTTTGCTTAACAAATTTACTAGAAAAGACCCTAAGGCAAGTTACTACCACAAGTGTTACGGAAAGTATAAAATTTCTATAAATAACCTTTAAACATACGGATATGTTGATATGATACTTAAACAAAGAAAGTCCTTAGTGGTGAACACCTACAACGCAGTTGTCTCCGTTCGTGCCCTTACAAGGCCAAGGTCGGAGTGGCTCCGCGCCCTTGACGTAATAATGTTTTGTAGGTCAGCCGGAATTGAGGATAACGAAATTTAAACCCAAAAAAGACAATGTCGTGGTGGCAATCTCAATTGGGAATATCTGTTTTTTTGAATTGTAAATACACAACGTCACCGATTTTCATTTGGGATTTGTATGAGTGTCGTTTTTTTTATATTACCAAGTGAAGGAACGAACAAGTCGTTTGCCTGGTAGTAAGCGAAGCGACACGCCTGTCCATAACAGTTGCCGTGCCACTCAGAGCTTTAGATCGCAAAGATCTTAAGGGCACTGCCACTGCGCCCGTTACCCTGAGTCATAAGTTGACAAGTCCCATGTGCTTGTAATTTCTCCAGCATCCTTGCCCTTCAAAACCGGAACGCGGAACTTGGTGGCAGCAATAGCTAAGGTGGCAGTACTTCCCTAGACGAACTCTTTCACAAGGCGCTCTACTGTTGCTACTAAAATGTAATGACTAAAAACTTCGGTAGACCGCGCATGACAATTCTTTTACTAATTTCTTTATCTTCAGTCATAATCACCAGTTATAGAGAGGTATTCCCTGCCTGTAGACTTGTTCCATTCAACGGTATAACTTGGACCTTTACAAGGTGAGAGTGAATAGGCATTATTTATACGTGCATACTTCATCATCGGCCTCATCTAAATCCTCCATCAGGTGAGATGGAGGATTTAGCCGCGCACTTTAAAACAAAAGAAAGCTAGTGTAGTGGGATTTTTTTGCTGCACCCTGTATCAGGTTATTCTGTATTTGCCAATTATGGCAATTAAGCCACGTCAGATTTTTTTAAAATAATTGTTATCATAATACGCAAAAAAATTCTACAAAACATGTTTTCCTCGTGCGAGATGTTTTTTTTAAAGTTCCTGTGTCGCGGGTGCCACACTCATAGACAACCACAAATTACACCCAAACTCACGAGAGAAATAAATGTAGGCCATACAAATATTTCTCTCAGCCCGCGAATCGAACCCGGAATCTGTGCGTGCCAGTCCAGCAAGGTAACCGTTCGGCCACAGAGGCAGTTAAATATCGCATGTTTTATATCAACTGCACTGTGCAGTTGCGAATGTAACATTTCAATTTCCCCATTGTCTTTGTAAAGATTCTAGAAGACCTATGACTGCTATGCGGCGCCATTGTACCAGCACGTCCAGCTATAATTTTGTGGGAATATCACCGCACATGCAACGGAACAAGATCTGTCAATGTGTAGCTTGATGCGCTACCGTCAACAGTACTAGGAGTATTTTCTTTATCCTAATACAAGAGTTAAGGAATAGCTTTACCACTTAAAGGATGTGATAGTGAACTTCTCATCAATAACAATAAATTTCATAACGGAGGAAAGTTAATGGCAGTAAAGCTCGTTATGAAAGAGTTCGTTCAGGGAAGTACTGCCTCCTTATTTCTGCCGTCAAACAATAATGTGAGCATTATAATGTTACTGTTTTGAAGGGTACAGGGTTCTGGTGAAATTAAAAGCACATGGGACTTTTCAATTATGTCTCACGGTGACGGGCGCAGTAACACCGCTCAGATCTTTGTGAAAAGTCCAAAGCTCTGAGGCACTGCATCTGTTATGGACAGGCGTATCGCTTACCACTTACAAGTTGGTATTATAAAAAGTTCTATTTATTGCTTTTTTAC
>NW_020653415.1:1589033-1597598 GCF_003589595.1 Hyposmocoma kahamanoa
TACAATTTTGACTTTTTTCCTAAATTAGATTTACTTCATAGCAAAACCCAACGAGTAACTTATTTCCGTTACCTAACCATTGACCGACCTATTGTTGACCGGGGGGTCGTAGAAACACGTGTCGTGTCGGCTTAAATACGTAGCAGGCAAAGCAGGCCAAGGGCATTACGACGTCTGGGAACTTCCCATAGGCACACCTGCCTTTTACTGGAAATTGTAAACAGTCACTTCTTATTATAAAAAGTTGGATTTTTTAAAGGTTATGAAAATATATATCGAGTTCTTAGGTTTTCACGATTGTTACACATAGAAAATGAAACTATATTTCCGGGTTTAAATCGCGTATATTTGTTTTTTTGTTTGAATAAACAAATACCTATACGCGATTTAAACCCGGAAAAATAGTTTCATTTCCTATAAAAATATAGTAAAATTAAGACTTGCAGCTTGATTTTGATTGCCTCTCCCGATCGAAAACTGCGCCTCCCCCGATCGGAAATTGCAGATGAGCCCATCCGCAATATTAACTTTCGCTTGTTCGGCGCATCAGTGCCTACACTGTACTCGAAAGCTTTTTTTTAAAGCAAATGTACGTTTCTCTTGACTACCTAGTCCTAGAGCAAAGATGGAACCTGCGATTCCCAGAAGACGCCTATTCAGTCGCATCTTAAGATACTCGGGTTGTGTGTGCTCGGAAACACAGTCGCAGGCAGGGAATTCCATTCTTGGGCAGTGCGCATAACAAGTTTTTACAATAAAAGTATTTTAATTGAAAAGTCATATTACAAAATTGAAGACCATGACTGTGTCAGTTAAAGATTGTGGAAAGACGACATGAATCTAGATTCCACACAAATACGATATGGCATAGCATAAAGTTTCATGCTCCTTCTTCTCAGGGAAGGCAGCACAGTGAACTAGCAGTAAAAAAAATGGCGTTTTGAAAAGTAAAATTTTACCTATGAATCGAATTCTTAGGTTTTCGCGATTGTTACACATAGCAAATGAAACTACGGAAAAACGGTTGAGTCAACCGTGACCATGGGACCTGTAAAGGGCCCGAAACGACGGTTTGTTTGAAAAAACAAATATACGCGATTTGAATCCGGAAAAATAGTTTTATTTCCTATGTTTACCTATGAAATATGAATTTTCACCAATGAATGATTACAACACAATCTAACTTATTTTAGCAAAATATGGCTGCTCCCTCCTTGCCTCGACCTTTTTCTTTTGTTTTTTTACGTGGGGAAATCCTCCTAGCATACCTCTCCGCCGCGGGCAACCGGTTATGACTTCTACCGGCTAAAACCCCACGGCGGCCTTCTCAGGTGCTCTAGTGGGAGGGATCCGGGATCGACTTTGCGCACCGAAACCCCCGAGCACCTAGGAGGAGTTACGTCCTCCCCCTCCTCTCTCTTGACAAAGTGGGCACACCGCCCCGGCGTCCTCCTTACTGCCAAACTTACTGGCGAACGGAGCCCCCGCTCCGATTGCCCGCGAATGTACGCCGCCGAAGAGCGAGATCTGCCTTCTCGATCACGCTCGGCGACCTCCTTCTGGAGCATCACCACTTCACAGAAGGAGACCACTGCCTCATGGTCTTTGGCTCGCCCGAGCTAACCTCCCCAATAACCAACCGATCTCTTCGAACCTCCCAACGATGTGTGTTTTCAACCTAACCCAACCAAAAACCCCAGTTGCTGAAGTCGCCACTTTTTCGAAGAATGTTAAAATTCTCTAATTATTTATACTTAAATTAATGAACTTAACGCTTCCACGTCGACCACATTTTACGATCGACGCACATATCTGAAGTACTTACATTGTTTACCTACTACATACCTACGGGTGTATCATACAATGTACAATAAAAATATCTGTTGATTGTACAAATCTGTCATAAACACATAACAGAAACGTACGGGTAGATAGTGATAGATTGTACAGTTGAACTATTATTAATATTTGTAATTATTATTTGTAAACATTAAAATCTTAGTCAGCATTTGAACTCTGAATCGATATATTGGTTATCTCAATTCATTCATTCATTACAAAGATATTTTTAGTACGTTAAAATTGTTGTGAATTTGAGAACAGGCACATGGGACTTGTCCACTATGTCTCAGGTTGAGGGGCGCAGTGTCAGTGCCCATCGGATCTTTGCGATTTAAAACTTCCAAGTGGCACTGCATAGACAGGCGTGTCGCTTACCACCAGGAGCACGACTTGTTTGTCTTGGTATCATAAAATTACATAGCCTTTGCTTACATAGGTAGTACACGGAATACAGAGTAGCTAATATTCAAGAAAATAATACACATACACAAACTGAAAATGAGAAAATACATGAATACCATGGTAGTAAATCGTCAATCTCAGCGGTTCAACACTGGGCGCTGTATGAGGAGGTATCGGGCTCGATTCCCGGTAGGACCAGTTGCAGCACTTAGGGCTTGAAGTCGCGTAGATCTGAAAGGCACTTATAGGGAAGATATTCAAATGTATCAGGGGGTCTACTTTGCCAAATAAGCAATACTTGGCCAAATGAAAAGACGCGTGATACGAATGAAGCTTCATACTGGATACTTGTCTTTTAATTTTATCGAATATTACTTTTTTTTTGTTATTGTTTTGGACGGATGTCGGACGGAGATCGAGAGTAGCCCCCCAGATACGAAATAGTATCTAAAAAATAAACAAAGGAAACAGACCACTTTATAAAATTGCCTACAATCTAACATTTATTTTAAACTATCTTAAATTTAGAACTTATTATGCCACTTATAATGTATTTCGTTTTGGTCAAATAAAGTAATTTCGATTTTTGATATATACCTCTTCCAGCCTGCCAATAAATGCCTAAAATAAAGACCATATGTTCACAACAAAACTTTTTTCAAACAACCATGTGGGGTTTGCATTTGGAATTACAAATATGTGGTATCGCGTGCTTCTGTCCATGATAATCATACCCGCTAAAACCACAGGAGCTTAACGCTGTCTTAACACAGAATTAAAGTTTTAAACATGTACTACGCTTGATGAGATTAAGAATAGCAACCTACTTAACCTTACATTGCATTGCAGTATGGAACGACAGAAATTATAATATAATATTCTTTAATTTGCTTAAAACATTGGATAATAAAAGTTTTGGAATAGAAAAAGAAAACAATAAGGTAGTGGCTTCTCAGTGACCGACAAGTACGACATCTTATTTTAAATTAATTTCTAACAAGGTTTAGGACAAAATTTTCTATCATAGTACAACGTTTTTTATTACTGACGTAAATTACTGGGTATTTATTTATTCATTATTGGTGAGTTATTCAGTATACGCTATTCAGTTCACTACAGGCATTGCCCCGTAATTTACTACCGTAATACAGTTGTTGCCAAACCCAATTAGGAGACTGAAAAGAGCCGATGTGCTGTGTGGTTAAAGGGAGATAGGGCAATGACCTTAATCTGCTGGAAAGCCCTTTATCTTCCAACTTTAACTGCCTCTGTGTCGGAACGATTACCCTGCCTACTGCCACGCAGAGGTCCTGGGTTCGATTCCCAGGCCGGGAGTAATATGTGTGTGGCCTACATTTGTTTCTCTCGTGAGTTTGGGTGTAATTTGTGATTGTCTATGTGTCTGTCCATGGCACTCGCGATACAGGGTTTCCCTAGTGCGGAGCTATGAGTATGTTGCGTTATTATTATTATTATCATGGAACGCCTAAGTCGGCTGGCCAATAATTAAAAAAAAAAATAGTCTGAATTAATACGCCACTAGACTCAAAAGAGGTGATGACAACTTTAGTTTGTTCATTTGTTATACATTCCTTATTATGCTTTTCAAATGTAACGGCTTTGCAATTTCTAGATATATTATTTGTGCAGTTCCAGTGTTTCTCTATCTCAGTAAACCAGTTATTCTGACATTAACACATCAATTAGTGTGGTCACTCACCATGAAGATATACTATAGCTCCCGTCAAATTGCATGTACTACTATCTCCAGTTTTCTTATCCACGCGACTCTAATAATGGCATAGAATTACACGTTTAGCATGGACTAGATATTGTTTTTACTGTAATAGATCTCTATTCATACAAGGTTTTTTATTGCGCCCGTGGAAGTAACTGTGAAGGTATTCACTGTAGGCAGATTGTAGTGTTAACTCACTGTGGGAAAAGTGAAGTAGTAAAAATACAATAAAAAACCAACACAATTGATATTTGAAAGATCATGACGATCCTGAGCGCGTAATAGTCAAAAGACATAATCTCAGTACAGAGTACTAAAAAAACCGACCTCAAAAGTACGTGGAATTACGTCTATTTGCTAAGTTTCATTGAAATATCCCCTAGTTCGCCACTATACAGGACTTGATACTGGAGATAATAAAAATAGGTTCTCACTACGACACTACTCAAAGTATATCGAGGGAAAAACGCCTTGAATTGGAGAAATAGCAAAATCAACTAAATAACTGCTAAAAGTAATTGCTCCTAAATTAAAGTTAGGCGCTATTTATAAAAATAAATCTTCATTCCGAACAGCCACCCATTGAGGTGGATGATTTTCTTCAAAATAAAATGGGACCACTATGGAAATACCCCCTTTCCAACAAAAAAAGAATCATGAAAATCGGTTCACAAATACCGGAGTTATCGCGTAACATACATACAAAAAAAAAGAACATACAGTCGAATTGAGAACCTCCTCCTTTTTTGAAGTCGGTTAAAAATAAAAGGTTCAAAAGTGATCCGTATAGAAGATTACTGTACGAGTACAAAAAATCTTTCATCATCATCCTAGTTAAGAGCCACACTCTTGTCGGTGTAGTCTCGTCCATTCTTCATGAGCCAGCTCCTTGATTTTTTATAGTTGCTCACTTTTATCTTTCCTTTAATTTACTCACAGAATCGGGTCTTCTTTTCCTTCAACTTTCCCCTCAATTATAACTTTTGTAAGTTGCAAGTGATACTTTATTTCATAAAAAAAGATCACAAATTTACAACCTAAAGATATCAGCAATAGGCTTCGACAATAGGCACTATAACACAAAAACTGGGACTTACTAGCGATTTCTTCAAAAATTTCTAATTTAAAAAAATCCCGCCTTGTGTCATGTCTGGCTGAAAAATTCTCATTATACTAGTAGCATTAGCTCACTGGATGGCCATAGATAACTGCTGAACTTCTGTTTTCAATTGCTTTTAAAAGATTTCTATCGTCTATAATCCTTTTTAAAACGTCTTCATGTAGTATTTTCTTGGTCCAGCTTAGCTAGCGTCTTGGATACAGCCATATGTACATATCTTAAACTATAAGATCTTATTCAACTTAAATTGAAGATTTCAAGAAACTTTCAGGAACTTTCCTCATTAAAGATTTTTCTAGCGCAGACTCGGTATCAGGACGTTGATCAGCATAGAAACGACTACTTAATGGGACAAGTCACTTGTGCTGAACCACGCCCCATGTACGACATCTTTACATTTTATAAGAATGTACGAAAATTTCAGGCAACCAACAAATTATCAACTAATAAAGGTTTTAGTTTCACGTCGATGTCTCCGAGACAGAGATATCACGTGTATCATGTAACTGCTTTTGTTGCTTTTTTCCACTATATCAATCTTTTTGACAAAAAGAAAGCCTTAACCTCTTGTAAGATTTTGTATGGCCTCTAAAAGGTTTAGCAAGCTTATTGATCTCTTAACTGTCAAAGGACTACATAAACATTGTTTTCTAAACGTTCCTCATTCGCAATTCAAGTTTGACACTGATTTGAATCTGTTTGTATTCTAATACATTTATGTATTTTGTACTTTATTTGCTTTTCAACTGGCTTCATTCGCTTTATATACGGCTCTAAACTATGTAAGCGCTCAACCAAGTCAAAAACTGTCTTATCGAATGAATATCAACGAGCTCGGTGGTTCGTTTGCACCGCGCGCGCTGGGTTTGGGAAATTAACTTTTCTAAATTGTTTCTGGTCTGAGTGCCCCGAAATTAGTTCCATTGCTCTGGTACTCTCTATAGGGAATTCCCTAGTTTGTCTGACACATTATTTTTATTATCATGACGCGGATTGTCATGATAATAAAAATTTTTGTTTTTTTTTTTATATTATGTACGCAGTAAATAAGCATACCTACGGCCCGCCTGATGGAAAGCCGTCACAGTCGCCTATGAACGCCTGCAACACCAGGGGCGTCACGAGCGCGTTGCCAACCCTTTATGACCATTCTCACACACCTTTTGAAGGACTCCATGCTGTATTCCTACGGGAAAACCCCGACAGGGAGTTCATTCCGCAACCTAATTGTACGTGGGAGAAAGCTACTCTGAAACCGTACAGCACGAGATCGACTCGGTTCCAGAGAGTAAGGATGGACTCCCAGCCGGTGGCGAGTGGTGCGATAATAAAATGTTGCTGTTGGCATCATGTCAAACAATTCTTCGGAACATTGCTGTCGGCATCATGTCAAACAGTTCTTCGGAACATTGACTATTGTACGAGCGGGCAGAACAGGCATAGGTAGGTAAAGTCTCTCCTCCAAGACAGTGGTTCAATACCATCTGTAAGCATTTAAGCACAGAATTGTCAACAATTCTCGTAGCACGGCTTTCAACTGCGTTAAAGATGGCAGCAGATATGTGTTTGTGTTTCGTTCGATGTGACTCGGTTATAGAAAGCCTTTATTGAGCCGTCGTGAGTGAGATTATTGTAATGAGTGGCACAGATCTTTAATTAAATTGTTTCCCTCAATCAGGCAAATCGTAGCCTTACTGAAAATTAATAAAGTCGCTTTGAGAAGGACACATACAGAGTAACAACTAACTATAATTATTCCTGTAAGATTAATGTAAATCAATGCACATTATTTGGCAAAACAAACGATTGATTATGATTCAGTATTTCTAAAATAGCAATGTTTTGATCGATAAAGCGAGAATCGAATTGTAGATTTTGGAACGCAGTTTTCTCGGATCAAATCAGAGGCGGATTTAGTACGCATCAACGTAAATATATATAAAACGGACACGTACACATAGATACAGGCAAGTAACGGATAAATCCAGCAAGCAGATTTAGCATGAGTACAAAGACCAGGGATATTATTTTCTCGCATGCTGTCAATTTTAAACCCCCGACACAAAAAGAGAGTTACAAGTTTAAAGCCTTTGTGTTTCTGTAGCAACGTACGAGGGGCGTTCAATGTATTCTCGGTATAGGTATGAAATAATAGGCAAAAAATTCTAAATAAAATTTATTTAGAACTAATCTAACTGCCTCGGTGGCCGAACGGTTACCATGCCTGGACTGCCACGCAGAGATCCCAGGTTGGATTCCCGGGCCAGGAGAAATATTTGTATGGCCTGCAATTATTTCTCTCGTGAGTTTGGGTGTAATTTGTGGTTGTCTATGTGTGTGTCCATGGCCCCCGCGACACAGGGTTTCCCTAGTGCGGGGCTATGTTGAGTGTGTGCGTTATTATTATTATTATTATTATATTATTATTATTATTTATATATTTATTTTTCAATATAGTCTCCCATAGCCTCAATACACTTATTTGATCGGGCAAATAACTTTTCGATGCCCCCGAAAAAATATTTTTCCTCTGCCTGAAAAATGTTCATTAATTGCCTCCTTCAACTCTTCATCGTCGGGAAAATGCTTACCCCGAAGATCTTTAGGTTCTTTAGGTTTGGGAACAAAAAGTAATCACTGGGGGCCAGGTCAGGGCTGTAGGGCGGATGAGTGTTTTCTTCAAATCCACAATCCCTCACAGCAGCCTTGGCAACGCGCCCTGTGTGAATCGGCGCGTTGTCGTGAAGAAGCAAGACACCAGCGTTCAATTTTCCAGGTCTTTTTTCCTTTATAGCGTCCTTCAAATTGCGTAGGCTGTTTGCGTAAGCTGCGGCAGTAATACTTTGACCCATTTTTGTGTATTCGATCAGTAAAATTCCCTTAAAATCCCAAAACACTGTGGCCATGAGTTTTCCGGCGGATGGGCAGACTTTAAACTTCTTCGGTGGGTCTGTTCCTTTTTTATGCCACTGCATGGACTCTTGCTTACTCTCAGGATCATAGTGATGAACCCACGTTTCATCACCGGTGACAATGCGTTCAAAAATTCCACTCGGATTTTCGCTACAGAGCTCCAAAAACCCCTTACTGCACTCAACTCGAACTTGTTTCTGAAGCGGCGTGAGCATTCGCGGCACCCATCTTGCACTGACTTTTGAAAGATTCAGATGTTCATGAAGGATAGTGTGAATGGTGCCCATGGATAGCTTAGTCTTTTCTGCTAATGTTTTCACTCTGATACGGGCATCTTCCAATACAAGTTTCTCGACAATTTTGATGTTTTCTTCAGAAGTGGCTCTTACCGGCCCTCCAGCACGGGGGTCGTCTTCAATACTCTCTCTACCCCGTTTAAATTCACTAGACCACTTCTGAATAGTAGATAATGAAGGAGCAGAATCTTGATAAACAGCCACCATTTCTTCATGAATAACTTTTTGAGTCTTTCCTTGTTTTGTAAGGAATT
>NW_020653415.1:1597608-1671810 GCF_003589595.1 Hyposmocoma kahamanoa
TACTCTTATCATTAGTTAATCACCCCGATACCGAGAATACATTGAACGCCCCTCGTAGCTTCTGAACGGATAGAGTGGTCTCAAAGCGGTCTTTTTAATTTCAAGGGTCCATTAATGGGTCTTAGCCATGTTTGATGAAAATCTTTTCACCTGTTCAAGATCCTCAGTGGTTTTTCCATTTAGTAGAGGGATCTCAGTCGTAAAATGAATATTTATTTTACTTCCACTTGTTCGATCGAAATTTGTTATACATTAATTTACAGTAATATGATAACGTTGATCTAATGTTGCTACTAGGACAGTCCGCAGACTACCCTTTTTTTTTTTACTTCAGGAAATCCTCATGGATACCCTCCGCCCGGGGGAGGCGAAGGGTTATGTCGGACTCCTACCGACTAAAACCTGACGGTGTTCCATCTTCTCACCTTGTGCCGAAGGCACGGGGGCGCTTACGCATTCTTCCGCGACTCCGGTGGTGATTGATCCGGCTGGGCGCCGAACCCTATCTCGCTTGTCGGGGAGAGTTCTTGTCTCCCCGTCAACAATCTTGAGTGGCAGACGCGGAACACATACGCCGCCATCTCGGGTCCACCAGTAACGAGTGACGAACTCCCCTAAGTCTGCCGCTCATGGACCCAAGTCACGGGGGCTTTCGCCTCCCGTTACCCGCCTATGTCGGCAACTGGAGAGCCATAGCTCTCCTTCTGCGACCCACTCTCCGACGGCGGATCGGGTCAGGGGCTGAATGTTCCCTTTCCCTTTCCGCCGTCTCTTTCTTCACCATGACCTCCTCGCAGAATGCCTGGACTGCGTCTCACGACCTTTTGCTCTCAACCATTGAGCGAATTATGTTTGGGAGAGAAAGTTCGCTCCCCACGGCGACAAGTTCACCGCGCTGGTTAACCCATGCAGGACACTCCTACAGCGTGTGCTGGGCCGTCTCTTCGAGGCAGCTGTCACAGTGGTGACATGCTGAAGTAGGCTCCTTTCCGGCGATTCGACACAGGTATTTCCCGAAGCAACCATGCCCCGAGAGCACCTGTGTCATGCGGAACGTCAGGACGCCATACTTCCTGTCCATCCACTCCGATAAGACTGGACGAATTGCCTCGATTGTTCGGAGACCAGCATAGGGTTGCGTCAGTCTCCGTCGCCACTCGTCGTACAGAATGAGACGCAGCTCAGACCTCTTACTCTCAACCTCCTCGGGTGTTGGTCTGTGGTCCCGAATTTGCGCCTCTTCACGCCACACATAAGCTGCGGTGAGTGTTCTCGCCTCCGAATCCCAAGGGGGAGACCCCGCCAGCAAGCAGGCCGCCTCGTAAGAAATTGTGCGGTACCCTCGCGAGACTCTAATTGCCATCGCCCTTTGAGGTCCACAGACTACCCAACTCAACCACTTACAGTAGAACTATCGCGTTTGGGTTAAGAGTCTAAGCTCGAATTCAAATAAGGCCTTATTTCAGAATTTATGTTTTACAATATAAAATAAAAATCATTGGTATAAAAATCATATGTAAAGTACCTATTGAATACAGCGGTTTTCGTGTAAAATTTCGAGATAAGTTTGTGTTCTTTTTCTTTCGTGACAATTTTTATGAATCGTGTTTTGACATCATATAGTTAGTACTCAGTATATATCCTCAATTTTACTGTATATTTTTCCAAAGTGATGGATTCAACACTTTCACTGTTATGCGGAATCAACTAAAGTCATTAGAGATTGTAGAGACTCTTAATAAAGTGATCTTGGCAAGGTGTTATATTACAGATTTTGTCTTTATTGACTTTTTGGAGTATACTGTTTTGTATTGGGGGTTTTTAGTATGAATATATTAAGAATTGCTACAGGCGACTTGTCACTACAGGCGCGAGCATGACCATCGATCAAACTAATGCTAGAGCAACGCCGTAGTTGGTAGCAGTGGTGCCAGATTAGGCGAGTTTTCGCAATTTAGGCTATTTCGAGGGGTCCTGCGGCGATAAAAAAGCGATTGACTATTTTTTAAATAGGAAAAGGCGATTTTAGTTTACTAAGTATGGGGAATCACAAAATTAATGGGGGATTTTGTGTGAGAAATGGAATTTCAAACCACTTGTTTGTGGTTTTGAGTATTTCTACATGTGGGGAATTCGGGAATAGGAACTCTGCTTTACTTGATTTCTAGGGATTTTAAATAAGAATATCGGCTACTTGATGCACATAATTTCTCTACACTCGTGAATTTTGTCTATTTGCAAAGTCTTTCTAGAAATAATGGAAATAACCCATACGTTTATTTCCGTTCGGAATAACAAAACTCAAAAAACAAGACAGTTGAGAGACACGAGGCATTGAGTCCAGATGTTCTCGCAGCAAAAATACGTACGGAATTTGCGATTGTGCGACCCTTCAAAATCTATGAAAGACTTGCATTGGGAACGCCTTTTCCATGGTAAATTCATATACACAAACGACCATACGTAATTTCGAATCGGAAGAAATTTCCGTAAGATTTGTATAGCCACACATAACTAACAGAACAGAGCTTGCTGCCTTAGAAATTCCGAAACGGAATTCTGTAATGGAATTTCGACTAAGAAACTCTTGGGGTTGTTCCGTGTAAATAAACATTTTTGTACACGTTTATCATTACACTATTTATTTCAAAGATCGAGATAACCTGAAAGATCTAAACGGGTCACCTGTATAAAGTAGCCTAAAAAAATTTTGTGTAAACGTTTACTTTAAATGCAGTTTCAAACCTCGTAATGGCTAACTTTGAATATCAACCGGTATCTTATTATAGAAGCAATGTATCCATTGCCCCTTAAATTAATTTGTGACTTTATGAAGACGATTGTCAAGAACAGCCAGTTTATGTTTATTCCTCGTATTTACAAAATTTTTTGAGTTTAATGGGACAAAATTGAACTGGAGTTAAAAAGTAACACCTGGATAAATATTTAGCTTTCAATTATTCATTCCACTGTTAAGGAACAAGGTCGGCGCCCGCGCCAGAAACACCATTTTTATTTATTTACGTTTAGAAGCTGCGAAGAGACTTGAGTTTTTGGTAAAAAGTGGCGGGACTTTAACATCCTTTGACAACGATTGGTTAGCTGTCGCGTTAGTCGTTTGTTTTTATATCATCCAGTATGTTGGTGTGTCAGTAACTTACCTTCGTGGACTCCTCTTTAATCAAAATATCATACTCAAACTGCGGCCCGTAACACTATTATTAATGTTAGAAAAAAGAAAAGAAACTTGTTTGGCAGTCTTTTAAATTAGTATTTCTCTTTAGAACAATTTTAACAGAGGCACGTGTTCACGAAATCAGGACTCCTCAAGCGTAATGCGGAAGAAAATCTCTTTTCTTCTAAACAGGGGATCTACTCCCGTCCTTTGTCAAATAAGTAATACTTAACTAAAGTTTAAATGATCGTCGCGATCTCCCCTCGGTCGGGTAACAGTCCGGTGCCATAGAACGGCAGCATTTCCGGGGAGTTTTAAGTACGCTGCAGCGAAGATTTGGGACGATCTACCGCCTCCTATTCGCTAAAATTGTTTCATCGGAATAGTGTTCGGAAACAAGCTCATCACCCCTTAAAGCAGCAGAATGTACCAACATCTATCGAAAATGTATTCGGGTTCAGACGATACAAATTTAATGTCATCCCTCGAGGTGCAACTGAACACGGGACTGGATGCACTCAAGTTAAATTATTTTTGACAAGCAACCAGTCCCGGGATCACACGATACTCGCATTTGGGCCTATTCAGTATCCGTTGCAACTTCAAACCGACACACAGTGTCTCGTCTAGTACAAGCTAGTGGGACAAAATTATTTTTTGAGTTATTTTAATTGTTTATGTATATTGCTGGTATATTAATTATGCTATTTTAAGCTAAAAAAAAAAGTGGAAACCTGTGTACTGTAATGTGTGTAGACCCTACAACGGTGATGGCCTCACCACCTCACACGTAAGGTCACCAATTTGTGGGTGATAGCTCTGTAATTAGGTGCCTCTGCCTTCTTCGCATGCCTGTAAGGCACGAGTGCATTATTATTTTATCATATAAAAGTATTAGGACATAGAAAAATTAAAAATAAATTTAAAATCATAAATGTTTATTACACGTTACTAATGACGTGTTCGGTAGGTATTTAGTTACAATTTTTATATTCATACAATTACATTAAATCAACGAAAACAATACAATAACAACAAAAATTATATTTCAGTAGTAAGTAACAAAATTGACACGTATAATAATAAATGTGCATTATATAACTAAAACACCTATAGTAAAATACTCTACAACTACATATTAAAACTAGATATAATAATTAATTGCAATAATAAACAAGACCTAATTTATCTAATCTAAATGTAAAGACATTACAAAAATATCTAATGCTCATCTTCAGATGATTCCTCATCATTACTCTCCAATTCGGTAGAGTCTGACAACACGTAATCCTCCTCATCAATTTCGCGAACTGATGATAACTGGGATGGTAAGGAAGGTGGCATAATCTACTGCAGAACCTCCGCTGGCAAAACAGTAATCTTCTTTCTCGGTAACTCTCTAAATGTGTTGATTACAGGATCGGACGTAATTAGGAGCATTCTCAAAAGATCTGTATTCGTGGCAATGTCACGTATTGCAACAATTTATGTCGTATCCCGATGACAAAGTTCTTAAAATTACATGTAATCTTTTAATAAGACTTAAGTCCAATCCTGTTATTTCGCTACTCAATTCAGCATTAGAAAAAAATCTACGTGCTGTGTTTCTATTATTCGAGTTGCCATAACCAGGTTTTGGTTTATCCACTAAAAGACCCATACGATCTTTAAACATTTTTTGGATCTCTTTCTTTACTACAGCTTTATCGTTGTGTCATTTAACTTGCCACCTTTTTATTTCTAAACGATAGCTAATGTGAAGCATACATTCAAAAGTGCAGATCCATGCATGTAAAGTAGATAAACCAAATTCATAGCGCTCTTTGTTGCTGGGGATAGTTCCTCGACTCCTCGTTCATAGTAGACGGAGTAGCACCGCAAATATAACACTTTTGTGTTGAACGTGTGTCCGTTAAAGCGTTACCCACTTTCCCATCAGTTATCGTCAACAATTAGTCGTGTGTAACAAAGATTTGAGACCCATCAACGTTAAATAATGTACAAATTACACTTGCCTTTGACACCCGATAAAGTAGCGTAATGAGGTATGACCTAATTAGTTCTTGGAATTCGGTACCTATGAAGGGTTGTTTACAAGTCGTTAACACTAATTTCTGGAAATTGCCTCATGACTTTTGTCCCGCTAGCTTGTACTAGACGAAATACTGTGCGACACCCGGGTTCAGTTGATACAAACCCAATTAAAATACGCATGGTGCGAATGAAGCTTCCCACTTGACATAGACAGTAATTCTTTCGGAAGTTGGACAGAGAACGTGAGTAGATCCACAGACTACGTGACAAGGCAACCACCTCAAAAGAAAGACCTCTAATGAGGCTTCTCGGAGATTTTACTAGATATAAGTTTCAAATAATGTATTTACAATTTTGATATAAGTCTACTACTAATTAGATATGGATTTCTGTTGTCCGAAAAGTAACTGGTTATTACTATTACTCTTAGGGTGGTTACACACGGCGGTTTTTGCTGCGATGCAAACGCGCGCCTGCATCGATACAAACGCGCGATTGCACGGATACAAACGTGCGATTGCATTGATACAGTCGCTTATGTTGAGTAATTATGTACGAAAAATCTGTATAAGTTTATGCACAATCTTTTGTTTTGTTAATTGTAAAAAAGTTAAATTAATCATCGTCGTCATCTCAGCCGGAAGACGTCCACTGCAGAACATAGGCCTCCCCCAAAGATTTCCAGACCAGCTGATCTGACGCGACGTGCATCCATCGGTTACCCGCCGCCCTTACCAGGTCATCCGTCCATCTAGAAGGGGGCCGTCCCTCTCAACGCCTTCCCGTTCGTGGTCTCCATTCAAGAACCTTTCTGCCCCAACGGCCGTTAATTCTACGAGCTATGTGCCCTGCCACTTCAACTTGCTAGTCCCTTGAGCTATGTCGGTGACTTTTGTTCTGCTACAGTTCTCCTCATTTCTGATTCAATCACGTAGAGAAATGCCGAGTGTTGTTCGCTACATAGCAAATTAATAAATACATTAGTCAATTAATTTAAAACGTGCAACGCGTTTATATCGCGTTTGCATCGCTGCTTAAAACCGCGCGTGTGTGTAAAGGTAGGCGATTAGCGACTGCATTGCGTTTGCATCGCTGCCAAAAATCGACGTGTGTAGCCGCTCTTAAATGTATTTTGCCCTATACCGTGCATTAAAACACATGAATTTCTGTCTCCCGAATTTTTTTACTCCATTCACTGAAATTTCCCTGTCATCAAACGGTATTTCACCTCGCACCTTCCCATTTCCCGCCATTTGTCACTTACCGCGAAATGAAACCCGTGTAGCTGCCTTTTATACAAGCCATTCCGTGAATACATTAAAGCCTGTCACTGGAAATGCCATATTTTACTTTAATATTTTGTAATAAAAATCCTTTCTTCTTATTTTTAATAGCACTCTTGACAGAGGGGTTGTGGTCATCACTGAGTGTGTTAGTGGTTGATATGACCGCCTTTACGGTATCTCGTTTTGTCTCTCTGTACGTGGACTCCCTGGTATATTCACTGCAGATTTTATTTCATCGGTCCATCGCATGAGTGACCTTTAGCGCAGTCTAGTGTCCTCTACTCTGCCTTCCCCGAGTACATTCTCTATGGAGTCTTGAGACGCGATCGAACGTTCGTTCGGTCTTTGTACGCAACTGGGTTCATGATTCGGGTATCCCAAACATTCTTTCTCAGCACCACTAAAATCCCATCATTATAATAATAATAATACATGTTATACTATGGTATATAAATATTATGTATTTCAGGTCTATCGTGGATATTTAACAATATGTTAGTAATCTTGGTCGTCCATTGAATGTACTGATAGCAAAGTACGTTGATCTTAACATGTAGTCTGTTCCAACCCATTTTTAACAAAAAGCAATCACTCAATAAATCGAATAATGAACACTGTCACGTATATTTCGAAGAATTCGACTTGATATCTCATCACTTGTTCCAACAATATTCATTTAAATAGCAATCGTAAAATAGTATTTGAAAAATGGTAGTCCAAAAGTGAGGTTATTTTTCAACCATAGGTACAATTATGACTTGTTTACGTTTGCGTAGTGCTGTGCTGAAAAAAAAAACATTCGGTTCATTCAATTAAGTTTTTGTAATCGATTAGTAAATCGAATATTTCAATCGCAATCGAACAAGTACCTAAGCGTAAGAATTTGAATGAGGATTTAAAATTAAGATTTCGGAATTTTAAATATGCTTATGTATAGGTTATATAAGGAAAACCGCTAGCATGACTGAATTTAACAAATCGATTCATTCAATTAATTAATCGATTTGTAGTTGGCATTACAATTGGACATCACTAAACCATCTATGGTCGGGTCGGTGACTTGTTTGTTTATTTTTTGTCCAAAATGGATTGAAACGAAGTATACATTATACACTCATGGACATATTTAAAGGAACGCTAAAAAAGGTTTAATTATAATACCAATGGTCACTGGCCACATATACCAGAACGTTTAATTTAAAAAAATCAATATTCTTTTCATTTCGATTAAACGTTCTGGTATATGTGGCCAGTGGTTCATCACATGAACGTTGTTATTATAATTCAACCTTTTTTGCGTTCCTCTAAATATGTCCATAAGTTTAATATAAGTACCTTCATCGTCTGTGACAGGAGTGACATGTAAATCGTTCCCGACGTATAAAACCCGGAAGGGTTCTTTTCGGTATACACAAACTCGCGTTAATATTTGATAATGATATAACGGATAAATTATATTAATAAAATGAAAAACCTCCCAACAGAAACCAGCGAAGTACTCAGTACCAATAACAATACCAACGCCTCCGTGGCCGAACGGTTACCACGCTGGACTGCCACGCAGAGGTCTCGGGTTCGATTCCGGGAGAAATATTTGTAAGGCCTACATTTATTTTTCTCGCGAGTTTGGCTGTAATTTGTGGTTCTCTATGTGTGTGTCCATGGCACCCGCGATACAGGGTTTCCCTAGTGCGGGACTGAGTGAAAAAAAAAGAAACCGACGACGAACAAGTGGTGGTAAACGACACGCCTACCATAACAGTTGCAGTGCCTCAGAGCTTTGAACTTTTCACAAAGATCTGAGCGGCAGTCCCATGTGCCTGTAATCCACCCTTACCGTTTTTTTTTTATTTGGAGATTTCAAATCACTTAGTTTATATATGTAAAATGTAGACGAGACGACAAGCTACAACTTGGCATTAATATCTAAATTATCAAGTTTTTGTGGGTCAATCCATTTCTAACTCCCCTCTTTTTGCGTCAAGGATTAATTATCCCAGACCAGGAACAATTAAGAAAAATTCGTTTCGAAGATTGGTCGTACACACGGTAAAAACAGATTACTTAGAAAAAGACAAAATTCTTTTTATGAAGACAAATTTATTAAATCCAACAAAACGATCTTCTCCCTATAGACGCTAGAAAATAATTACTTGATAATAGTAAAAAAACGTCTCAAAAGTGTATTTTCGTTACAAGACAGAAATATTTAATCCAAGAGCAAATTAATTTACTTCAAGTCACAAAGCCACTCTAGATTCAACAAAATATTTATTTGTTATTAGAAATGTCCGATTTTGATTTGAAAAAAAAAAAGAATGAAAAATTGAGAGGTACTTAATTATTTGACTGAAGATTTATGTTTTCTAATATCAAAAAGGATAAATTTACAGGGTTATGGACCCAACAGTGCCAAACCTTAAAGTAGCAGAAATAGGATGGAAATATGGAATCTTCTCAAATACTTGAGGACCATCCAGTGCCGTATAAATGCTACAGCGGCAGAAAGCACTAACAATTCCAAATATATGAGATGACTTTATACTATTGAAGTTAACAAAACGATAGCGCGTTTCAGAGTACATCTAATGCCATCTAGCAGTGGCGTGATGGAACTAATTGCATGTTATACTTGTTACAAGTGTAGTTTGATTTCATGCTGTAACCAAATTTCTTAAATTATGACTATAAAGAACACCCTAACAAACTAGAGATACTACGTATTGTTTCTTTGGATAAATGACTGTTTATGATTACAAGCACAAGACGTAAAAGTAATCGTTACCGCGTGCGCCTTCGGCGACATGTCACGCCAAGATTGACTATGAAAACGCAACGAAATGTTGCTTTAAGAATATACTCTAGAATTTAGAATATTAATCTGAATAGAAAACTACTTCTTTTTTTGTTTAAGAATATATTTTCTTAAAATACACCCAAGAAATTTTGAATTCATTTAAGATTATTTAAATTTGATGTAAGAGGTAAAAATTTCTTGATATAAGTAATGTCCAATTAATTGATTAGAAATGAAATAAAATCTTGAAGTGAACGTATTTGTCTCAAAGTTAGAATAAAGTTAAGAGTAAAATTGTATTAGAAAAAGATAAGCAGTATTTTTGTAGTGACAATATTTTATTACTTTTAATAAATATTTTTTCAGAATTAGCAAATATTTTGAGAAATTGCTCTTTCTTATTAGTAGAAATCCTTTTTTTCTGTGCAGGGAAGCGACAACCTAGGTGCCCCGACGGTTAGCATTGTCGGCACTATATGATAAGGCCACGCTCACGTTAACCTACGCCCGACTGGCATAGGGGATCTGCGTAGCGCCCTAAAATTAATTCTATACTTTCGTTCATCCGGTCCGTATTAATAACATTTCTTTAAAACCTCCATCCTACATCCTGATCCATCCATCCTTTTACCTAACATCCATTACCTCCTTCATTACCTAACTTAATTATGTTACTTACACTAAATACTCCGAACTTGAAGAAGCCAAATAACCGCCAAGTACTAAGTCAGACTGAAACCTAATTGTTATCTAAGTCAATCATCTTGTTTACCGACACGGCTGACCCTAAATTTTTGAATAAAATTTGAAAATTGGTTAACATTTTTAAGTTCTTAGGTTTTCGCGATTGTTGCCCATAGAAAAAGAAACTATTTTTCCGGATTTAAATCGCATATATTAGTTTTTTCTCCGTCCGAAACAATTACTGTCAAATAAGTAATACTCTGCCATAATCACAAGACAGTGTCGAATATTTTAAAACTCGTGGTGAAGTCATTCAAATGCAAACTACAGCAAAAATTATGAATCTTTTATACCAACCTCGTTGCCATAAAGTAATTAATTGTAAGAATAACTGCTTCAACATGTGTATTATTATTTTCAATAAATTGCCAAATCAAATTAAATTGTTACAGAGTCAGAGTACCTACTAAAAAAACCGACCTCAAAAGTACGTGGAATCACATCTATTTGCCAAGTTTTATTGAAATCGGACCGAAAGTGCGCAAACACGGATTCATCCCCCTAGTTCGCCACTATACGGAACTTGACACAGGAGATAATAAAAATCGGTTCTCACTATTCAAAGTATATTGAGAGAGAAAAACGCCTTGAATTGGAGAATAGCAAAATCAACCATTAAAATCATTGCTTCAAAATCGGTTCACAAACACCGGAGTTATCGCGTAACACATATACAAAAAAAAACATAAAGTCGAATTGAGAACCTCCTCCTATTTTGAAGTCTGTTAAAAATGGGTTTTGACCATTGACTTACAAATAAATTAACGACGGTTCTAATACAAAAACCACGAAAAAATGTCCCAAGTCAACCTATTCGAAATTTAAATTGTAATGTCATCGCAGTATCGCGCTGTCATGTCAGTCGAACAAATGAAGACTAAAGCGGAGTTTGGCGCTCTATATACGATTTTAGCGCCTTACAAGTGCGGACACTTTTTAGCGCGGACCCGACGTCCATATAATTGTAAGTCAATGGTTTTGACACATTGTTTCTACGGTAATAAAGAATACTTGGAATTTATAAATTCATAACATTAAATATTTATTGAATTGGTATTCAATTATTTTTATGTTAAATTATTCCACTAGTTTGTTAAAATTTAATTTGTTATAGTTTGTAAAAAATTACTAATACAAAGATCGAACACCCAGAAAATATTCCTTCGATCTAGCCGGATTCGAACCGACGACTTACCGTACCATACCGTGTCAGACACAATACCAACTAAGCCACGAAACGAACCAGCGGACCTCACCAATTTTTTTATGCGCTTGCTTGTAGCGCCATCTATGAGAAATGTATGATATTTCGTCACCCAGTTAGATACCTTTTCAGCTACTGCGCGGCTAGAGATGTTGCTATTCATTGTATTTAAATTTTTATTGAATTGATATTCAATTATTTTTATGTGAAATTACTCCACTAGTTTGTTATAATTATTAATACAAAGATCATTAGTAGATCATTACATTAATTTGGAAGTATAGAGACTAAACATGAAATTCCATTAATACTTGCACATCTGCTTGCAAGTTGAATACAATATACCTAATTTTACTTAAGACCTATGTAATTACTGTATTCTGACAAATAAACGTATTCTATTCAATACGCGTCAATGTTTTCATACACGATCGTCGGATAACCTGACCTTTTGCCTTGCCATTCACGAGGTTTAAAACTATAGTGAAACAAAAACTTTATACTAAAGGTTATTATACAACTTCTGCGTACTTGGATGACAAAAATCCGCGGTAGTAACCCGTTTAGCTCATGAAGGTAGTCTCGATCTCTGATGTTTCAAAGCAAAAAAATATATATTGTAAATGTTGATGTTACAAATGTTATTTACAAAGAGCAAGTCCTGGAGTTTCTTCCTCATTCTTCTCAGGGGAATCTGCCTTACGAATGAGCGGTAGAGTTTAACCAATGTGACGATTTCAAGTGTAATAATGCTTACCCATGAAATAAAGATGATTTTGATTTTGACTTTCGTTAGGACGACGATATTTTTTTTTTTTTCAAATTTATTTTTATACATTTACCATAGTGTTGGTAAATAAGTATAATTGGCTCATCTATATACAACGTGAACTCATGATAAAGGCACTAGTGTCAATGCGACACGATATGATAGCATTATGTAGGTATATATAAACGTAAACTAAATTCAGCCGTGACCTATACAGATCTGTGGCCATGATATTCTTTGACCTGGCCCCTATGTTTAACCTAAAAACCAACCCGAAGTTCAAATTGAAATCTCAACAGAAATGCAGATTTTTGCAAAAAAGCTGTAGAAGGTCACGGGTCTCTGGTTCTGCCAAGTTAAACTTGTGAATTGTTTTGATTTGTGATTGCTTTTGGTCCTTCACAGCACTCAAAAACATAAATTACAATTACGACAAAATAGAATTACTGATAACACCACATAGAACATGACATACTGTATCGAATTATGTAATTATTATTTTTTTCTTTAAAATAGTAAGTTACGTCTGTTCATGCTAAAGGGAAAGATTTGTGAGCGCTTGTAAATCATTATTAGCATTATTTTTTATCAACAATTGTAATAAATAATCCCAGTACAGAGTACTAAAAAAACCGACCTCAAAAGTACGTGGAATTACCTCTATTTGCCAAGTTTTATTGAAATATCCCCTAGTTCGCCACTATACAGGACTTGACACAGAAGATAATAAAAATCACTTCTCACTTTAAAGTATATTGAGAGAGAAAAACGCCTTGAATTGGAGAATAGCAAAATAACCATTAAAATAATTGCTCCATGCATTGACTTACAATTATATGGACGTCGTCGGGTCCGCGCTAAAAAGTGTCCGCACTTGTAAGGCGCTAAAATCGTATACAGAGCGCGACACTCCGCTTTAGTCTTCATTTGTTCTACTGACAGCGCGATACTGCGATGACATTACAATTTAAATTTCGAATAGGCTGACTTGGGACATTTTTTTCGTGGTTTTTGTATTAGACCCGTCGTCCATTTATTTGTAAGTCAATGGCTCCATGTAATAAAATTTTGGCGCTATTTATAAAAATGCATCTTCATGCGTGACCAGCCCCCCTCATAGGTGGATGATTTTCTTGAAAATGAAATGGGACCATTATGGAGGCACCCTCTTTCCAACAAAAAAAGAATCATGAAAATCGGTTCACAAATACCGGAGTCTTCGCGTAATATACATACGAAAAAAGCATACAGTCGAATTGAGAACCTCCTTTTTTTTTGAAGTCGGTTAAAAAGTTTATTGAGATACCTACCACAAAATATATATACATTACTACATACATTACATAATCCAAAAAGTAAGAATAAGCAATAATGACTCGAAATAGGGCTGCTTTAGTTTATCCAGTGTATTGGGCATAGCAATACAGAAGAGGTACAGAAAGAAGTTAAAGAGGTACAGCGACAGCATTTTGGCAAACTTGCCGCGGTGACCTAATTTCATCCTTTTAATGTAGCCTTACTCCATTGGTATACTTATAAATAAACCAATATAATTGTTGCGGACACTATCTTCCTATATCTTTACCAACTTCAAAAAAGGGAGGTTCTCTATTCGACTGTATTTTGTTTTTTGTATGTATGTTACGCGATAACTCAGCATTCGTGAACCCGGTACTTGTGAACCGATTTTGATAATTCTTTTTTTTTTGTTGAAAGAGGATACCTCAGTAGTGGTCCCATTTAAATTTGAAGAAAATATTCCACTTCTAAGGGTGGCAAACTAGGTGATGAATTCTGTTTCACTTTCTGGTAACCGATACCAATAAAACTTGGCAAATAGATGTAATTCCACGAACTTTTGAGGTCGATTTTTTAATACTCTGTACTGAGATTATTATAGTTCACATTAAAAAAGATTAATTACACTCATAAAACACAAGTTAAGAAAAAAATTTCGCGACTTTTCAAAGGACCTAGTACAATAATAATAGCAAATAAATTCACACTGCCAATACGTTAGTTATATTATGTTTCTTTTTTCTCATAGTATCAGAAACTGTGGACAATACTCGTTGTCACGGACCCTTTGACCTTTCTGGCCTAAATATTAGTATGCAAGCATTTAATATGAACACTTTTATTCGTACCTTTGCCCGTTCTAGGTGTTTAAGTGTCTACTTGAAAACAGTACGAAATATTACAACTACATATGTATATTAAAGCTAGCGGCAATGTAACACAGGATGTATAGAAGTTAACAGTGAGAAAATAAGTTAGTTTTACTGTGCCCAAATGAACATTAGACGTACGAACATTTTTTTTTAATATATTTCATTTTTTTAAATATATATTTTAAATAAAATATATATAATACACTACGGAATATATAAATACACACGGAGTACGAAAACATTGTACCATCGCAAATTTTATGGTTTGGTCGAAACGTCATAATGACCTGGCTATCTGGTTACAAGTTGGCAGAAATCGTAACACCACAAATTATCAACATCAAACGGAAAAGCCAATGGCTGTGAATCGCTATTTTCGCTCCCAATTGTATTTGTAATGCAAATTGCACAGCGCCCCTAGCGGTCAAAGGAACAAATGAAGTTATACAATGTAGATTTTAAAAACTTTTTTTATAAATAAGAACGAACCACAAAAGTGTGTGGAATTACATCTATTTATAAAAGTTTTATTAATATTGGTTAACGGAAAATGGGTGATATCCAATATAGCGGATTCATCCCCCATTAGCCACCCTTGGAGGTAGAATATTTTCTTCAAGTTTGAATAGGACTGCTGAGGTACCTCCTTTCCAAAAAAAAATGATCATCGAAATCAGTTTACAAATATCGAAGTAACCGCGTAACATACAAACAAAATACGTTCGAATTGAGAACCTCCTCATTTTTTTCTTCCACGGTGCCGCCTGCGGTTGTCCGCCACCGCAGACCCACCTTTGGGGGGATTTCACCATCTCCCCCACCAACTTTAGTGGCATGCCGGAAATATTTGGCATGCCAACCAACCCGTAAACCCTTAACAGGGTACACAGTCAGGTGGTAGTTGGTGGACATGGGCCAAATGCCTGCGCTCCATGCTTTTGCGGCGCATAGGATGAGAGGAAAGGTCTTTTTCTCGCTCGCGTTACTCCGCTTTCTTCCGCTACATTACTTCGATGCAGAAAAAGGTCACCGCGCTCCAAGACCTCTCGCCACTGACCATGGCTTGAACCATGGTCTGCAGGAAGAGATCGTGTCCTACCACCTCGGTCAAGGATGACTCCCATGCCGGACATGCCCGCAGTGTGTGCTGCAGCCACACTGATGGCAGTGGTTTCTCGTCACATCCTGCTCTGTCATCATCGTGATCTGTCGAAGCAACCGTGCCCTTACAGTTAGTAAGCGCTAATGTCGGTAATGCCGACATTGCTTAAGCAGTCGATTTGTCGTTAAACCTCAGTCCTGAATGTTACTACCAAGATCTATAGCGGATCACTGGCCCGCAATTGCTTATTTCATGCTTCAGTACTCCATAATTGGTTATATATTTCATTATATTAAATTGCGTGTCTTTACATCTTGGGGTCATCCAACTATATATTACCATCTTCAACTGATGATTGATGACGATAATTTTCATTTTATTGAATATCAAAATATTATACTACCATGATACTAATTTTTTTTTAACAATTCCTTCGATGAGCACGAAGACTCCGGTTCGAATCCAGCCGGATGGAAGTAATTTCTCTTAGAGTCTATACACACGGCGTATTTTATACGCCGCAGACGCGCTGTAGTGAATTGATTAAAACGCGCGCAAACAAAGCGTTGCAAGCAAGAAGATACTCGACTAACTGACTGAATTGACGAT
Organism: Hyposmocoma kahamanoa; assembly: GCF_003589595.1. Lineage (NCBI taxonomy): Eukaryota > Metazoa > Arthropoda > Insecta > Lepidoptera > Cosmopterigidae > Hyposmocoma > Hyposmocoma kahamanoa. The sequence continues at coordinate 1,613,500 of NW_020653415.1, forward strand.
ATATTAAATAAACATTTTTATTTTCGTTTTATTAAAACTTTTTAATCTGCTACCCCCTTGCAATACTAGTTATAAATCTAAACTTATAGATGCGACTCGCTTTTGTTTATATTTGTTTCGATAATGAATTGAGATTTGACCTCACTATTGTCATCTATCAAAATGGCCATCATAGCGCGCCGGTACTGTAGAGTTTTCAAAAACCAAGTTATCTCTTTAACGTACTATTTTCAAAGTCTGCACCTATGCTGCACATCACACATGTATTTACAAATCGTCTTTCTCTGGTGTACCCACTACCACTTACCCATAATCAATAATTCACTTCGCAACACACAACATCACGATTCCCTCATACAATATACCTCACGATATGCAAATCCACACAAACAAATGTGAGTCACGTGTCAGTATTAAATAGTAATAAACATTTATGGGATACTGTTGGCGTTTGTCCAACGTTTTGTGGGCGTGGGTGAGTGTTATTTGCAAGTCATGTACCAAATAGCCGTGAAAAAGTTTAATAATATAAACTGCAAATATCAATTTTGACGTAACTGAGTGACGCAGTCGAAACACATGGTTTTTTAGCTTTCATTGCATGGAGGTAAAAGACACCCATACTAGAGACTTTCGAGCGTCAGCGTCTTGCCAAAGCACGCACAGCGTCGACACGAACGTCACGACGAGCGACTGCTGAATATTGCCGATTGCCGAACGTCGAGTACACGCGTTGCGGTCGCGCGGACATCTTCAGGACGCTGACGTTCGAAAGACGCTAGCGTGGGGGGTTTCTAAAGCTTGAGGGAGGCACCACACTTACGGAATCGGTTTGAAGCGATTATGGTTTATTATACATGTCGCACTAAGCCGATTCACCGCCGACCGGCCCGTTCGGGCACTGCCGGGCGCTGCCGTTAAGTCGTCGAGACCGACTTTATGATTTACGTACCGAATTATTACGAAACCGAATTTACGATAACCGTTTGTGGACCGATTTTGATGATTCCTTTTTTGTTGAAAATCCATAGTGGATGAATCCGGTGTCGCGCACTTTCCGGTAACCGATTTCAATAAAACTTGGACAAATAGATGTAATTCTACGAACTTTAGAGGTCGGTTTTTTTTTATAAAAAAGTTATCGAGATCGAGATTCCCGGTATGAAAGCTCTAGTAAGTATACTTTGACTATAATTCTGCTGCAGTTAGATGAAAGGGCGAATGTGACATTAAAAAAAAATTGATAAGTGTAATCAGTAAAAAAGTCTAATCTGTCACAATTTTTATTTTTCACTAGAGGGATAAGGTATGAACTTACCATTAAAGAAAAGTGGATATTTTTAAATTTCTTTAAACACTATTTCCTCGGTATTGAGTTTTTGCCACAAGCGCCCTTTCAACTAACAGTGGCATAATTTCATTTGATGGTAATTACTTATGTACTCAAGCTTAGATCAAGCACACCCAAAAAGGTGCCTATTCACTATCGTCTTAAAAAACCCATATTACAATTTATCGGGTGACGAAACAGCTGGCAGATATGAATAACAAAGGCGTTAAACACATTACTTGCAACTTGTTACCTACAGGTACCAGTTCAAGAACACTCTCAAAGTTGAGAAGTAGTATTTAAGAGCAACTTTATGCCGCTTGTAATAAGAACGATCCAAAGTATCTAGGTTAACGTGCTCTTGACTGTACCTAGCTTCATTACTGAGTACTCACTCATAACCAGTTAACTCTATTCCGTTAGATGTCCGGTTTTATTGCCTGTAAGTTTATTTTTAAAATCTAGCCATTTCAAATCAGTAGATTGTGGTTAATTACACCTGTTGAACACATTTCCGGCCTCCCGGCTTCGCTGTAGTCGAGTAATTTTCCTGCTTCGTTCGAAATGAGCTTTATAATCTCCGTGTGTTTACTGTTTGCAATATTACCTACTGCCATTTCTTATAATAAGGCCTTTAGAAAAAAACGGGCTTCAAAGCTTGTTGATTCTTCAAATATTTCATATATTTAAGATATTCTTTTCAAGACTACAGTGAATTGGAATATTTTCACATTGTCATTGGGCATTAGTAGAAATGTGATTTAAAAAGAAGTTGGCTCTGTAGCTTGTCAATCAGGACTATAACTAAGTACATAATATTGTAAATAAGGTTGAAACTGGTAAAAATGCATTGTTTCATGAAGTTGACATGTTTCGTAAAGATGACACGCTGAGATGTTAATAATTAAGAGGCAATGTACTTTGCTACTCCACGAACCTAGTGAAGATCAAATCGTACAAAATAATTCATTCTCCACTCATCGACTGAGGATCGAACTCACACGACTCCTAAGAATGCCTCTGAGAGAGAAGCACCCGTCGCGTATAAGTTTGGTAGTGGTGGATGTGACTGTAATTACCCTTGTGTTATTTAGATAGATAGATAAAATGTTTATTATGTGAGTATTACGGCGTTCCAGTTTGGAAGACCAAGGGCGCATTTATTTGACACGAATTTCATCGAGCGGAGTCCGCGCTGCCGCCGCGCAGCGACCGCGTGCGTCTAACTGTCATGGCAAAATACGTTCTATTTATTTAGCTTTTACGTTTTAACCTAAATGAGCATCTCGGGCACGCGGGCAAGTCTGGCTTGAATTTGGTCTACGCGTAATGTTGTTGCCTAGTAAATAGATTCCATTAATGCACATGAAGGTGTGGTAACTGGCGGTCGCCGCGCGAAAACTTTCGCCTCGTCTAACTAGGCGCTAAGGGTGCTGGTGAAATTACAGGCACATGACACTAGAGAAGCCACGAATAGTAATTTGGCCGAGTACCCAATATTCGGCCATGTTCTCGGCCGAAGCGTCGAATATTCGGCTGCCGAATGTTCGGCGTAGGTTTCTGTGCATTTCGCACGCGACCTGTTTCGATCCATTATTATTGTTTAGATTACATTGAAGTGCGTGCGGAGGTAACGGGGGTGGGGTGTTTTTATTGAAAAATGATAATAGAATCAATACATGACAGTTTCTGGGCCTGTTTTGATGCAGTCGCTACGTATGCATAGACAATAAGCAAAATTATGAGGATGTGGATAAAAGTTCACATGAGAGTGTTTTTATTTGAAAACTGTTCGCCTAAATCGGACGGCAGATCCTTACAAGTGGTGGTCAACAAACGCAAAGCAGTATTAAAGCCTGTCAAAATTTGCTAAGATTTATCTATCGTCTCCTGGCCGTAGTGTTTATAGTGAGAGGCTATTTTCAAAAGCTGGAATTATTTATGAGTAAAAGCGCGATCGTTTGTTACTAACCAGTGCTGAAAAAATTGTTAACATTCATCACAACCTGGCACTGATTGGTTTTAAGTATTAAAGTAGTTTTTTTCATTATTTTATATTCGGTGTCCGATTCTTAAAAAAAATGGCCGAATAGGCCTAATAGTAGCCGAATATTCGTGGCATCTCTACATGAGATTTATCACCTTTGTCTCAGGGTGAAGGGCGCAGCGATTTAAAGCTCTGAATGGCACTACAACTGTTATGGATAGGCGTGTCGACAATCACCAGGCGCACGACTTGTTCATCCTGTCACTTGGTATTATATAAAAAAACATATTTATACAGAAAAACTAAATTTTGTACTGGTCATACCAAATTGCAACAATTGTGCTGAAATGGCCCCGACTCAGCATTAATACTATAGACAATGAAAAGTCAAACAATGCTGGTTTTCTGCCATGCCACTAAAGTGCATCACACGCAAATACATATAACTCTAAAGTTATATGTATATGTGCCAAGTATGTTAAGTACGGTTGAATGTGGTTAGTACTAGTGTAAATAATATTTTTTTAATATATTGATCAAAATAAAAAATAAAAGATACTATTTAACTAGTTACAAGCATCGCTCATAAAATCCCTTTCTGCTTTATCCGTGGCGAAGGAAAAAATTAAAAAATAAAAATAAACAAAAACGACCTCAAAAGTTTGCGTATCGGCTTTTTTATTGGAATTACATTTTTTTTCGGTTCGTCTGTCGGTTAACGGAGAGTACGCGAAATCGGTTTCATACCCTAGTTTGCCACCCTTCGAGGTGGAACATTTTCTTCAAATTTAAATGGGACCAATACGGAGGTACCCTCTTTCCCACAAAAAAAAAAGAATCATCAAAATCGATTCACAAATGCCAATGTTCAAAAATATGAGTTATTGCGTAACATACGTACAAAAAAAATATAATCGAATTGAGAATCTCCTCCTTTTTTCAATCGGTTAAAAATGAAATATGATGATATTAAGAATAAAAATTACTGGTGGCCTATCATGTTACACAAAAAGTAACTTAATTACGATAAGGCAGGTAAGAAAGTATTAAGTAATAATATATAAATAAATAATAAATAAATAAGCAAATTACAAAATAATGTTTGTATCGCACGATTAGTGTTTGTTATTTTGATAATTACAAATTCCTCGCTCATTTGGACCAATATTTCCAATCTCTTTTTCCATAGTTGTTATATTAATATTTCTTCATGGATTATTTTCCTTAACGTAGTGGGACGAAACTACGAGGTAATTTTATGCGGCGGGAGGGTGGTAAAATTAACTGCATGAAAAGAATATTCAACACATCATTATTCCTTTTAAGAGCTAGACTCCTTGTCTGTGCAGACTTCTCTACACCTTACGGTCTTGACCTCTTTATATCTGCCAATTTCGTCGTTCTTATGTATTCGTTTATCAACCTCTCTTTTTTCTTCTATCTTCCTCTCAATTATTAATCCCGCAAATTCGTCATTACGTAAAAAAAGTAAGTAAAAGATTTCTCTATTTCCTAACTCTTTTTAAAACTTCTTTTGATATCTCCAGCCATTCAACAAAAAAATGTACCTTTTTTGCAATTACAGTGCAATTTACAATGCGTAACAATCGCGAAAGCCTAAAAAGTTAATGTGTTTTTTCTTTTTTATGTTAATTAGACGAACGCTTGGGAAAAGTCTCACCAGTTAACATCGTTAATGACGATGTTACGAGCTTTTCTAGCATTTTTTTTAAATTAGCTTCTGTGTCCCACTGCTGGACATCTCTTAACTTCCACAGTTACTTGTTTGACGCATTGTTAGGCCAGTCTTTTATGTATGCGTCCAAGTCATACACCATCTCCTTTTTGGTCTGCCCCGTCGTAGCTGGCCATTCTTCGACACCCACCAAGTGGCTATGTGAGCCGGTCTCTACGGGTGCATGTGACAGACGTGTCCAACCTACTCCCATTTCAGCTTGACAGTCCTTTTCCCAAAATGCGTGTTTTCGAGCGCAGAGTAGTGGTTAGGATTCTATTCATCCTTTTTGCACCTTATGTGCTGCGTTCCATCGCTTTTCTAATATTATTTATGTATAATAACTTGGTTAAATATTGTTTATTATTGCCTATTCTACTGAGTAGAACCGACAGAGTAACCCGACGTAGCTCAAAGAATTGGAAAAAATAAATGGCAGTGGGCGGAGCACATTGCTCGCAGAACAGATAGCTGATGGGGCCGATATGTATCTATATAATCGTTTTCCTCATCACAAATTAACTTAATAACTTGCCTAAGGACATTGTAGGGCGCCAAGTCTAGACTAGACATACGGAAGTGATATAACAGGATTATGAACCGCTGTAAGTAATCCTTGTGGTCGTTATAAAGTGATAGTTGTCAAGTCTGTCATACAGGGTAATATTATTTAATTGACAATATTTAGAGGTGATTCTACATCTGCAGGTAGTCAATCCTACAAAGCCTAAAAAGTAAGGCATTTAACCAGTGCGTTCTACCAGTTATGTCCTATGCAGCCGTAGACATTAACAACTGGCCTCATCCACAAATTCAAGGACGCTCAGCGTGCGATGGAGCGAGCTATGCTTGGGGTTTCTCTGATGGATCGAATCCTAACGACCTCATACGTCACAGAACTAAGATGACCAACATAGCTCGCAAAATCAGTAAGCTTAAGTGGCAGTGGACCGGGTACGTCTGCAAGAGGGTTGATCGCAGATGGAGCAGTCTTGTTCTGTAATGGCGACCACGTCATGGTAACGTAGCATGAGACGCGCTGCGGCAAGATGCGGCAGGCAGCGGCTGGATGCGGGCGGCACAAGTTGGCGTGCTCAAGGGGAGGCTTATGTCCAGCTGTGGATGAGTGTAAATGGATGATGAAGAGGTGATTCTACGCGTCAATATGAAAAATTTCAGCACAGAAACTTCAATACATTTTTTTATGGCATCATATCTAAATAGCTACTAGTTTATATTAAGCATACATAAAAAACGTATTATTATGAACCCTGCCCTATAGCAATAAGACAGGTCAACGTTACAAACATGTATTGTCTAGATATTGTTGTAGTGTAATACTAACCGGAGTGTATTTATAACCTCCGACACAAAAAGAGGGCGCAAATGCGCCCGTATGCGAAAAGCTTGTGAGATGATATTAAGTGACGGGACGAACAAGTCGTGCGCCTGATGGTAAGCTATAGGCCTGTCCATAACAGTTGCAGTGCCACTGAGAGCTTTAAATCGCAAAGATCTGAGGGGATTTACCGGCACCCTGAGACACAAATTGACAAGTTACATGTGCCTGTAATTTCATCAGCAACCTTGCCACTGAAAATCTGAACGCAGTAATGCTCACATTATTGCTTGGCGGCAGAAATACGTACGGCTTAATTATATAAAATCCTTTTTTTGCCTGCGGCTAAGTAGGCTAAGAACACAAACACGAATATTAATATATATCGTTATAAATGTAACTTCAAAAGACAACTTGACTAACAGGTTGCAAAAGAACGCTTGAATATGTCATCCCCACCCCGAGTGCCAATAAAACGCAGCGATGTAAAATATTGGGATGACCTCGGCTGCGTGCACGCAGATGCAGGCGTAACCTTGATCCCCCATTTGTTGTGCGCCATATCAAGGAATAAGAGCTAAGCGAGGAGCTGTTTAATATAAATCATTTTGAAGGACCTTTTTTTTTTTCGGGATAAAGAAATCCCACCAGCCTGCGCTAGCCCATGTAGCGCCCGTGACGAGCAAGTCAAGTCGCCTGGTGATAAGCGACACACCTGTCCATAACAGTTGCAGTGCCACTCAGACCTTTAAATCACAAAGATCTGAGGGGCCATGCCATTACGCCTGTCATACTGAGACATAAGTTGATAATTTCTGTAATTTCCCTAGCACCGATACCCTTCTAAACCGGGACGCAATGATGCTCATATTTCTGCTTGGCGGCAGAAATATATAAGTCAGTATTTCTCTGGACGAACTCTTTCACAAGGAGCTCTACTGCTATTACATGTACAAGTTATCAACGCAACAAATTCGAACCATGTAACAAAAAATAAACTACCTCTACGCTTGCATCTCGCGCACTTTGCGTGTACGCAGCATTGATATCACTCGGAGGTATCGCAGATATTCTCCGCCCAACACTCGCCAGTCGTACACCGCTGCAAACAAGTGATTTAACAACTTCATACCGTCGTCCATGTTACTTAGTAGCTTTTATAACCTGACCAGTTAAATTTGAACCCTCGTAATGTTGTGAGGTTTTATGGAACTGATTTCTTCTGCTTACAAAAATGTACTACTAGACTATTTCAAAATTTAAAAACTGATATCGGAACACTATATTTCGCCGAAATTCAAGGATTTATTAATATACAAATATAGAGTGGAAAATATCTGCCTCTGAAATCCCAGAATGATTAGCAATTACTTTTTTTATTGTTAATCGATTCCTCACTGCTGAGGGCGCGAGATGGGCGCAGGTCGGGTCCCGATACGCGCCCGACTCGCACCCGCTCTCTATGTGTTTCACGCTTGAAAGTTTGCTGATCCGCTGTTGCTGTTTTCATTACCGCCATCACCAACAATAACTGAATCATATGAGCCTAAACACAAGGTAGCTGCTGTACACTGTTTAGGAATTCCTCTCGTCTGTCTGCCATTTCCGTCATCAAATCGATTCTAGGTCACCATGACATTTTGTTTTCATTGGAATTAGAATAGCGCCTAGTTTTTATTAAAATCGTAAAATCGTTAACGTACACCGGATTCATTCCCTAATTAGCCGCCCTTAAAGGTGGAATATTTTCTTCAAATTTGAATGAGACAACCACTAACGTACCTTTTCTTCAAATTTGAATGAGACAACAACTGACGTACCTTTTCTTCAAATTTGAATGAGACAACAACTGACGTACCCCCTTTCCAACAGAAAACGAATCATCGAAATCGGTTCACAAAATTTCGGAATAATTGCGTAAGATTCACAAAAAATTATACAGTCATATTGAGAACCTCCTCCTTTTTTGTCTGTTGAAAATGGGTTTTGGTACGCTACTAATTATCTGTGAAAGTTTTTACGCATTTGGTCGGCAGGCCCTTGTCACTGTGGATTTGTTATTCAACTCCCTTTTCCCCCTCAACTTTGAACATCTGCGTGACTGTACTTTAAGGGTTTTTTTTTGGGGTCGCGTAACAGAAAACGATTTTTGCAAGTTCCTTGTGCTTCGGGTTAAGTAATATATTTAACTTAAGTAACTTTCAAAAACTTTCATCATCATTAAGCCATTATTGTGTGTGAGCGTTATTATTATTATTATTCTTCCCACTGTTGGGCACGAATCTGCTCCAAAGAGTGAGTTCAGGCTGTAGTCCGCCTTGCTGGTACAAAGCGGGTTCGGGGACTCCAGACGTTTTCCAAGGGTTCAACCCTTTACGACGTGCAGGTTTCATCGCGACGCTATCCCTCACCGTTAGCAAAAGATATTGCTACAAAATATTCAAATATGTACCTATACTTAAGCAAATTACAATAACAAATCGTTGTTAGACAACGAATGATGGCATAGGAGAAGAACATTTTTTTCAATGCTCAATATTAACTTACTTGCTCTGCCCACGGCCTGCTCCCTTAATTGGAATTTAAATAGGTAATTGGATTATGTAAAAGTAATACTTACCTAGCCAATTATTATAAAGTTTACAAAATACCTATTGATACGTATGCTATAGGAATAAAAATAAGTTTTAGCATCCTATTAATATTTCTTACGTAATGGTAGATGAAAAGAAACAAAATTGTAAGATTTTATTTGATATTAATTTACCACATATTTATTTATATCATCTAGCATCTATTTCCGATTCTGAACTTGAAATACCACCAGAACTCGAATGTTTGCAATATCTCCCTTCAAATCAAAAACTCACTAGGGATGACACAGTTTTACAAATAATTAATTACTGGTCATTTTGATGTCATTTTTGAGATTTGAAACTTCTTTTGAACAATATTCATTATAAACATGGCTTCAAGATTTAGTATTATCCATAATGTAGTTGAAATTCGTAGGAATATATATTGAAATTGGGGTAACTGTAAAAGAGTCTGAAAACCCTAAAAATCATATGTTTTTGTTTGTTGACATTTATTCTACATCGAATTTGGCTAAAGTAAAAGTAAAGTAAAGCACGTCAAGCTGTATACTTTTGTTCGTCCATTGCCCTCAGAACAACAGAACAAGATCCGTCAATCTTTAGCATGATATGCTGCGTTGTATAAGTTATAGGTACTATCAGCAAAGTCGGTTCGTTACCCAGCTTAAGGCTCAATTTACATATATTGCTGCGAAACGGAATGGAAGGAGGTTTTCGTAATTATAGCGTAATGAACTTTATGTCAATTGTGTAAGTACAAATTGTATACGAGCCAAAAAATATACCGCGGGTAATCCAGAAAATTCTCGCGAATTCACGGGAATCAACATTTTTTCGGGAATTGACATTGTACAACTAGTCATTTGCATGCAATTTGAAATATGCGAAACATGTTTGTTCTGACACTGTCTCTTGTTACATCTTTTGTTACATACCATGTTTTAAGCAAATAAACTAATTGTATTATTATAAGGAAACCACAGAGATTTGAATCTTCGACCCCTCAATTGTTATCTCACTGAGCTACCACTGCATTAGACATTATCACAAAATTACTTTTTTAAAGTAATTATGATGTATGTAATTATTGATTGAATTAATGATAGAATGTAATGATGAAGATAACGTTTGTGTGAAAGTAATTAAACTATTTTGTTATTTGATAAGTTTTAAAATTTTTTTTAATGTTTATCGACTCGATTTTATGAATAAAAAAATCGAGACAGCAGAAGTTGGTAAAATTTCACAAAAGGTTTTTTTATACTTTTATTTTATAATGAATAAAATTGATTATTTTTTTATTGCTGATAGAAAATGAAAATGCTGATAAACTCCGTTTCTTCTTGTATAAAAAAATTTTAAAATTAAATTGGCAAATTTAATTTAAAAAATTTTTCATACAAAATTAATCGGGAGAAAAAAAATAGGTTCGATTCTTCTGGCAGCGCTCCTTACATTTTTGCGGTTTAAAGCTCTTGAGTGGCACTACTATGGACTGACGTGTCGCTTACCATCAGGCGCACGACTAGTTCGTCCCGTCATTTGTTAGTGGTACGCTAAAAAAATACAATTACCTGGCCTCAAACCAGATACGATTCTTACCAGAGCTGTGCCGCAAAATGAGAGTTCCTTACTACATTGTTAAGGGCAAGTTCCGCTTGGGAACTCTTGTTCACCTCTTCACCGCAACACCTGCACCTGCTTGGCGCTTACCAACGTGGAATCCGGTGGACATGCATCGATTCACGAAGGTCGTAGAAGCGATCAGGACGAACTTCAAAGAGCGCCACGAGGAACTGCGCAATTACTAGGGCGGCGGCGCGCGCAACAAGTTGAATGCGCGAAGCTCGAAAAGGCCAAAGTTCGTCAGCTCGCGCAGAAGCAAGGCTGAACTAATAAATTTTAACACCTAGGGAATTTCTTTTATATAATTAAGTGTGTGCGTTATTATGATTACCAGAGCAACGGAATACATTCTAGAGCATTTCGTCGACTTACTTTCTGAAACTCGTATCTGAACTGTTTGCGGCACAGATTTTTATTATCAGATTAAAAATATTTTTTTGTGTCCTCCTGCTTCGGAATCGGAATGAATTATAAGCATTCCTGCACTTTTTTTTATAATTCACATGCTATTGTGTTAAGTAGGAGGTGGTCACTGTTAGTAACCACCGTGAAGAATGTGACAAAAATTAATTTTAAAAAATTCGCTTTATTTTCAATATTGAACTTGTTTTATGCACTGAATGTATGCCAAAAGACATCAGTTAGGAGCTTCGGAGGAGTAAACGTGTTTTGAATAATAAATAAATAAATTTTCATAAAAATTTAATTTTTCTGATCTTCGAAACATGATTTCCCCTATTTTGCAGCTCAAATAGACCTAACAGGTCTTTTTTTCGTGCTGCATCTGCTGCAGCGCTTGGAGAATATGTAGTATCTATAACTTAGGCTCTCTTTTATTTCCATCACCAGATTCAGCGGAATAAACATAATATTTCCTCATTAGTAACAGATTTGTAAGGACCTTCTTTCAATTCCGCATGAAGATTGATATGGAATGTTATATGCTGAATGATCTCTTCAGTCCAGAACAATTTGAAAACCTTTATAGAAGTCCGCTCTTTATGAGCAACTAAGCATATTTGTGCAGGTAAAAGCTGGTTAACGGTACATCATCATCAAGCCATATTCTTCGACAGGAGATATCTCCACATAAATCTTCGCCGAGAGGAATTTCGCTGGGTTCTTTCTGATCCTCATTGATAGTCTGATCATCGGTCTCCGAACCATCTTTACCCACAGTGCTATCATTAACAGAAGGGATATTAATATGTTCTGATAAAATATATTCAATAATCCTTACGGATTACGTCTTTCTCGTCATTATCTAAAATAAATTAAATATAATTTTAACTTGTATTTCCTTCAAAAAACTGCACCCTTATTGAACGGTGGTTACTGCCGGTAACCACTTTATTTATCAATGCAAGAGAACGTCCACAGCTTTTTTGTAAATTTTAACGTAGGTTTACACGGACAATCATACATCAACTAAATTTTCATAAAATGTATACACAATCAATAATAATTACTTACCAATGAAAAAAAAACTTCCGCAAATCCGCTTATTCAAAAATTCCCGATCTTCACTGGCAAAATTAGTTACCTAAACGGCCGTGGCGCCACGGCTATTAGACACCATATAGGTGGTTTGTTGTTGATTTAGTCGTAGAAGTAAAACCAATATATGTCACTTTAGCCAAATACGAGCCTTCAAAGTGGTGGTTATCTCTCGTGACCACCGTGAAGAAAAGAGTGTCACAAACTAACAGAAATGCAAAAAATGCATTGTATATACAAATTTTGCAGGCTGATTTCACATAACCTTTCTTTTATATTCACACACTGGCTTATACCTATTCTGGCTTATACATATACATATAAAGTAATGCATTCAAATGAACACCCTTGATTTAGAAGTTTAAAATAAAAAGAAAGGTTTGTCATCTCCTGAATAATCACTCCTTTTAAGATACGTGTTTGAGAAAGTAAGGCATTGATTACCCAATTTAGAAAAGTTATTTTTCCATATTGTACCTATTGAGAATCGAACCCGTATCCTCCTCATTCAGCGTTCACATTTCAAACCGTGGTTTCGCCGAGGTCGTCAAAATCATCTACAAAGATTCATGACGCACATGGAACTTGTTTTGTTGGAATATTACGTGGCAACTACATGAAGTGCTTCATCTTCCTGCCTTCCTACTTCACCTTCCTATACAGTAAAATCAAATAACACCTTTAACGTTTTACCGCAGATGTGGGTAGGCCTGTCGCTTATCACCAGACACACGGCTTGTTCGTCCAGTCACATGACGTCATAAAAAAATTCGTTTGAAATATTGTATTGATTGCGTTTTTGAGTAGACTTTGTAGTAAATTTCTGTACTCTTGATTCTATTATAATCACGTTGTTGTTTTGAAACGTTATCATTATCACTTATTATTTAATAATAATATTATGTAATTGTATATTATATTTACTATGTAGGTACATTTATAAAAATAGACTTGTTTTCGTCGCAGATTCATATATTACGCATTCGCTGATAATTAGAGATCGGAATTGGCAGAATATATTATTTACCTAAATTTCGAGGAATTAATACACGTGGAGTCGATAGTACCCCTATCTGAAATGCTGGAGTTTTTGTATAGTATTTTGTCCTATACTACAAGGTGGCCCATAAGTCCTTAGAAAAGTAAAATTTGAATTAAACGAAAACGGCGCGCGTGAGCGGTGCAGGGGAAGCGGGGGCAGTAACTTCGGTTTCTGGGAATTTAGTCGCGATGGAGCGTTTCACCGGAGCGGACCGTGCGTTTTGTGTGCGCGAGTTTTATCAAAACAACAATTCGGCAACCGTTGCGAGGCGAAAATTTCGAGAACACAAAGGTTTACACAACTTTGATGACACCCCAGCTCTCCAAACGATTAAGAATTGGGTTGCTAAGTTCGAGGAGACCGGTTCGACGTTAGATAAACCGCGGTTGGGTCGCCCAAGAACATCACGTACGGAACAAAACATCGACACAGTGGCACAATCTATTCGTGAAAATCCAACACAGTCAACTCGTAAGCGTTCCAGTGCATTAAACGTATCCAGGACATCGTTACAACGGATTTTGAAAAAAGATTTACTTATGCACCCTTACAAAATTCAGTTGGTGCAAGAATTAAAAGAAACTGATGCTATTCAGAGAGTGAATTATGCTAATGAAATGTTTAATCGGTTTACTTCGTTCAATAACATAATGTTCTCTGATGAGGCACACTTCCACATTAACGGACACGTTAGTAAACAAAATTGCCGCTATTGGAGTCCGATTAATCCAAAACTTAAGCACCAGAAGCCCTTACATAGCCCTAAAGTTACAGTTTGGGCCGCTATGTCAGCCCATGGCATCATAGGGCCTTACTTTTTTGAGGACGGCAGAGGGCGTGCTGTTACTGTTACTTCGGAACGATATGTGGCCATGATCGAGGAGTTTTTCACACAAAAATTGCAAAACTTTCCAGGCTTTAATGCCCGAACATGGTTTCAACAGGATGGAGCAACTTCCCACACCTCCAATACTGCTATGCCCGTTATCCGTCAACTTTTTCCAAACAAAGTTATCTCTAAGAGAGGAGACATTTCGTGGCCACCACGTAGCCCGGATCTGACTCCAATGGATTTTTTTTTGTGGGGCTACCTTAAGGCTAAAGTGTACGACTCTAACCCGCGGTCAATTAATGACCTAAAAGAAAACATCCGCAGAGAAATGGCAAGCATTTCAGCACTGACGTGCCGCGCAGTCATCGACAATTTCAGAAGGCGTTTGCAAGAGTGTCGTGACTGTAACGGATTACATTTGGACGACGTTATTTACAAAAAATAATTCCCGTTTTTCTAGCTATATTTACAAATAATAATATTATTCATAATGTAATTAGTTTTATTTTAATTAATTTTTTTCATTACTAAGGCCTTATGGGCCACCCTGTATTATAGTGTAACTTTGAAAGTTGTGTAATTTAATAAATTACACAATTATGTATTGCGACCTCGGTGACCCAACGGTGTCCACTATGGGTGCTGGATGCGGAGGTTCCTTGTTCGATTCCCGGTAGTACCAGTTTGGGATATTAAGTTTCCTAAATTGGTTCTGGTCTGGGCATTCCCAGTAGTGCTCCGCAGTGAATTCCGTTTCTCTGGTACTCATAGTGCCTTCATGAAAATAACAAAGATTTTGTGTTGTAGAAGGTTCAACCTTAAACTCCGCGTGTCATGCGTTTAGTCTGCTGTAATGTCTTCAGTATCTTGCTTTATGGTATGGAGTGTTGGACCTTGACCTTAGCATTAAGGTAAAACCTGGATTCCTTGGAGATATAGCCGTGATTTGTAATATAGACGTGTGCTTGGCATATCTTAGGTCCAAAGTATCACCAATGTTGAGATTTTATGTCGAATGCGTAAAACATTCGAAATACACAGAGGAAAGGAAGCTGCAGTATTTTGGTCATATAATGATTAAATGGTTAAATAACATCAGTTATGCCGACGATATGGTGCTGCTGGCTCCAAACGGCGGGCTCAATCGCGGAGCTCCTTCGGTTTTGAGAGCAGTATACAAGTACTCACAGTCTTGTATACAATTATGTCAAGAGTGAGTTTATGGTCTTTGGGATCCCCGGTAGAGTGATGTCTTATGAACCTAAAATTAATCTAAATGAGGTGGCGCTAAAGAGGGTGAGCAGATTTAAATATCTAGGACATCACTTGGCGGAGGATCTTAAAGACCAAACTGACATTGATCGTGAACGTAGGGCGTTGGCTGCCAGATGCAATATGTTGGCACATAGATTCACCCGCTGTAGTGAGGAAGCCAAAATAACTTTATCCAAGGCGTCTTGTCAATCCTTCTACACGTTGTGGTCTGTGGATTAACTATACGCAGAAGGCACGGCGCCCTGCGCGTTCAATATAATAACGGTTTCAGGATGCTGTTGGGACTACCGCAATACTGTAGCGCATCGTCGATGTTTGCTCAAGCGGGAGTAGACGACTTTTTTGCTGTGATGCGAAAAAAGACGGCGTCACTACACTCTAGACTACGTTCTAGTCCTAACAGCATCCTAAAAGCTCGATGCGCCGATGCTTCGTCATTTCGTCCAGGTTCTGGTGAGGTGATGAGGTAATCGGCGGTGCCTAGGGCGTGATAATGTGTGTTTTTATGTTTTGTCTCTGTGTTTACTAACAAGTGGGCCTTGGGTGCCAAATAAATGATTTATTTATTTATTTAATGAGGGGCAGTAGACACTGGATTCTACAACTAATAATATAGGGGAAAATCCAAGGAAAGCGGAGTCGTCGCAGAAAGAAAATCTTGTGGTTGAAGAATCTGGTTCAATCTTAAGCACACGTTCCCTCTTTCGTGCGACAGCTTAAAAATGAAGATAGCCATGATGGTCGCTAACCTTGGTAGAGAAGCGGCACACTAAGAAGAAGGTACTCATAGTACAGGGAATTCCCAAATTTGAGACCAAGCAATTGGTGTGGTTGTCTGATACATTCTGGAACATTGACTTATAGATATTTCGTTTTGTAATTCTTTTGCTTTTATTTTTTATTACTCCGGGATGGACAGGAACTTTAAGTAAATATACTTTGCCGATAACAACTTTACTACTTGATAACCACAGTCGGCTAACCGAGTAAAACATAACATAGACTCTTAAGAGGGAGCATGCCAAAAAAGTTTTGACGTTGGCTCCGCCCAAATTTGTGAAAAAAAAATGTGCCTGAAGTTCGCGTGACGTGCGACAGATGTTGAATTTTGCGCATTAAAAGTACCAAATTCGTTTTAGCGGAATAACTCTAAACCTAAAGGGATTAAAACAAAATCCGTAGTGACAGTTCTCGATCATGCATAAATATAATTAATTATCTAATTTTTGTCCTAATAACCTGCAGCATTTCAAGGATGCATCGAAAAAATGTGAAAATTAGAGGTCATTTCGTGATTTTTATCTATCGAGGAAACTTTATTGTTTTATGTTTCTTATTAGTGTCTATGCTTGAATATATCGTGTAGTTACTCATACAATATTTTATTTTTAACTTTAAAGTGGATATACCCCTCGAAAATCAAATCGAAGATTAGGAATTTTTCTTCTGCTCCCTCTTAAAGTCTATACAACAGTGAGGGTTGAATCAATCACTTAGGAATAAATATATAGTAAAAATGAGGCATATACGGTGTGAAAACACGATTCCTGAATATTTTCACGGTAGAAAAAAAAACAAATTTACCTCGAAATTTCACATGTAAACCGCTATTCAATGGGTACTTTACATATATCAATTGATTTTTTAAATATCAACTGAACTAAATAGAACACGTATAGTATATGATATACATTTATCAAATGGTTTTAATTTCGTTTGTAAAAAAATAAATTTTGAAATAAAGTCAGTGTCCCTACCGCTCCACCCAAACAAAATGAACCGTATTAGTACGGGATAAGTTTGATAATAATGACATTCTTGTCATCACAGAGAGCCTGTGTTCTACAATAGACATATATGTATAGTATTAAATTTTTTCAATTATTTCTCTCGTGAGTTTGGGTGTAATTTGTGGTTGTCTATGTGTGTGTCCATGGCACCCGCGACACAGGGTTTCCCTAGTGCGGGGCTATGTTGAGTGTGTGCGTTATTTATTTATTTATTTATTAATTTAAATAAAACACAATAACCATTAAACATAAACTATGTAAACATAAACAACACCTCATCGATAAACAATTGGTTATTAGTTATAATACAGTAGAAAAAGCAAATAAAAACAATAATGAACTAACAAAAAAAGAAAACAAGTTCTTTTAAAATCATTAAGATTACAAGATATTTGAGTGCCTCCAGTGAATAAGGGAATAACTCAAAATCGACACTTCAGGAGAGACAAAAAACCATACTTTCATTGACTGTTGGTTGTTCGCATTTATTATTAGCATTTTTATGATTTCTAGCTTTAGGTATACGTATACGCTTTCGTTTGGTATTGGTTACACATCCAGTAATAATTTCAATATTTTTTTAAGGTTTTTTTCGAGTTGTGTCCTTGTTTACGAAAAGCTTAAAGATACAACACGACTTATGTTACAAATTTTGAGACATAAAACGGCTTATTGCTTTATCTACGACTGTTCTATGGTTATAACAATACTTATGACACTCATCTTTGTCACAAACTAAGAAATAGTGCGACTTATTCAAGCAAATAAAAAATGTGTATGGAAACAACTGTGCGGTGAAAATAACGAAATTGTATAAAAATATGAAAATGTATTGTATGTTACATTAATCTGTACATTTGTCGTTGAAATAATTATAATCGTTTAAATCTGAGTCTTCATCGGCTCTTACCATTTTGGCAGTTGGTAGGTAAAATTCATGAAATTCACTGTCAATTAATGGTAGAAGAGCCAGAAGATCCTTCTTTTTCTCAACGCTTATGGGGAGAAGTTTGTCGGATCTGTTTGTCAACAAATAATTAAGATCTTTGACTCTTCCGAACATCGAGTATGTACTCGATCTTCCGAATCTGGAATGAAAAACTTTAGAAAATATTTTTACACTAGCTATTACCGGCTCTTTCGTTCACTATTTATTATATATATGTTGCTATTGTAAAAGTAGCTAACTTACGTCACAAACATTACTTCTTGGTTCGATAATTCCAAAGCTCAAAGATTGACTAAAAATAAAATAATGTATAGGTACATATAAATTGTACCTAAAAGTTATTATTGTAGGAACTATAGGTTACTTACACTAATCTACTTAGTCATAAGTTTGTAATTAAATATTATATGTAAGTATTGATATAAGTAGTGTATTCATCATTGATTACGTCTCGATCGCGATGTTGTTCAATATTACTGTAGCTATGATCAAACGATTCGAGTGGACTAGAAATTCAATAAGAAAAGGAACAAACATTACTCTCAAAATAAAGTGAATAATTATAGTGATATTTATAATCAAATAAAAATAAGCTGCTCTTAATAATAGGGCAAACAACGGTACCTACCTTTTAATTTAAATATGTTTATATTATAACTGTAAGAAAGTAGGTATTCGCCCAACGGTTGACGAAATTACATATTTATAATATGTAAGGACGATTATTGATTATTTTTTGCCCTCTATACATTTTTGCACCAAAATTATAATTATAACATGAATAAGCACTCGCACTGTTCTGAGACGCTGTCAAGTTGTTGTAACAAGCATCATCCTCCGGATTCAAAGTACGTCCTGGTTTAAATTATTTTCAACCCGATTATTTGTTGTCGTTTTGATAAAACATCAACTTAAGCCAATCCAAACTAATATTATAAATGCGAAAGTAACTGTGTTGAGTGAGTTATGCCTTTATGTGCACTATGGCATAAGGTAATAGTCGCTTTTAGTCCAACTTTTTTCCCCGTCATTATGGGACAACACGAAAAGTGTCTGTATGTAAAAGTATATTTGTAGTTATTCGTTAAACTTAAATGTATTTTTTGGGTTGAGAGCACTTGTACCTTTAGACTCATAAAAAATGCCCGACGACTAATATTATGCCATTAGAAACAGTGAGTTATGCCCGTAGTCCAATATAAAAAACGAGGTTAGAAGACTGCTAGAGACATGTCCTTTTGATATGTTATGTAATCGGACACGCTGAAGCCAATGGTGAAATAAAAACAAAAGGGCATACTCGTCTTATTCCGTTTTTCACTGGAGGCACTGATTCATTCACCGAAAAACTCTGAGTGGCACTGTAACTGTTATGGATATGCGTGTAACTTACCATCAGGTGCACGTCTTGTTCGTCCCGTCGCTTGACATTATAATGCTTTGATATTATGGTGCTAATACGAACATCGTTTTACTGCAAAATTACAAATTAGCACAGCATAATAATACGTACTTAAGAATATTAACCTTATTTCTAGATGGGAACAGAGGCCATAATTTTTGAAACCCATTTCTGCGTTCCATTCTGAACTTGAGGCGTTTAAATAACTCGATTAGAGCGCATGACGCAGGTACCCGAAAAAAACTTTCCAAGTAATTTAATTTCTACGTGTCATAAAAGCCCTTTTCAGATCTATCTACACATACTCGTATTTTGTAATCTTAACACTGAGCACGGTTCTCCTCTGAAAAGAAAATTACTTTATAATCATTGCGATCACACGCAAAATAATTACAAATATCAATAACTATACCTAGAAGCGACAATTAAAAGGAATTCATTATCTGACATTTATAGGACTGATAAGCGTACTCTTAAATGATACGTGCTATCGTTATCAGTGTTATTAACTATTACTTTTGAAATCACTTTGATATCGCAATCTACGGAGGCGCCACACTTTTTTTTATTACTGCGCAAAATGTTACTACTTGTATGTATATGTTTTCAAGTAAGTGTAAATTTATGAACCCATATTATACTTCGCCTAGAGCGGGGCGCTTGCTTAAGGCAGAAAACATGGATGGCCATTCCACATTTTGGGCCATTTCATCTGATTTCGTTTGAACTTGTGCCACTAGTATTTTGTCAGCGTCATTAGGACCAATCATTCAAGTACCTTTGGGATTCTCTTAGGGATGGGTGTTCTATTAGCGTCGTTTGCAGTATTTCATCAAATTTCCTTAGAGACTGTGTGTCAGTGGTGTTTTCTCAGCGCCAGTTGACTCATGTTATTTTAGACTCCGTTATCACTGTTTGTCAACATTGTTAAGACCATTTCACCCTTTAAAACACTTTGCCACTAGTATTTTGTCAAAGACGATTGGACCAATCATTCATGCACCTTTGAGTTTCTGTCACTGGTGTTTTATCAACGTCGTTTGGACTATTACATCCGATTTTTTTTAATTCTCTGTGTCAATGGTGTTTGTCAGCACCAGTTGAAACATGTCATTTTGGACTTTATGTCACTATTTGTCAGCGTCTTTTAGACCACTTCATCCTTTTATCCTTTAAGACACTGTGTCACTAGTATTTTATCATTGTCGTTTTATCATTTAGTTCAAGTAGCTTTGGATCTGGGAATTTGTCAGCGTTGATGGATCATTTCGTCCAATTCCCGATAAGTCGCGTAATCCCGACAAATCGTCCTGTAGCTTTAACTTTATGACTAGCCCTTTAAACATCCGGATCGTAATAGTTCCGGGAACTATGTCCGACACTGGAACTAAACAGGTTCGTAGTTCCGCATGTCCCATGTCCAAGCGAAACATTCCGACCAATAGTCATGTGTGGGCGAGAAACTCGGATGTCGTATTGGT
The DNA here is from genome assembly GCF_003589595.1 of Hyposmocoma kahamanoa. Taxonomy (NCBI): domain Eukaryota; kingdom Metazoa; phylum Arthropoda; class Insecta; order Lepidoptera; family Cosmopterigidae; genus Hyposmocoma; species Hyposmocoma kahamanoa. The sequence goes on from NW_020653415.1 coordinate 1,634,382, forward strand.
GCAAGAGTGATAGCATAGCTAAATAACGCATATACAGAATAATGTAATCTCTGTTTTGCGCACTTAAGTGTATAATTACATAAATATTAAAATTTTCGTTTTACACTCTTGACCTTGACACCTGCAATTGCCACATTTCGTTCTTTGAAATTTAAGAACGTGATTTGATTACATACCGTGTAACGGAAGAACTGAAATAAAATTAAATGAGTTACATTTTTATAAAAACTGTACTGTGACGCTAGCGTAAGAATATTAATTCCCTTGATCTTATCTCTCAAAGACACTCTAGGGCCCAGATTGTAAATTGCCCTAACCGCACATTTCTGCAGGACAAATATTCTATTAATATCGGCGGTTGTAACCTTAGTACCGCAAATGCTTTGCCAACCGTAAGACACGGAATGTTAAATCGTCTGTGTCTGTGATTACGTTGACTGTCCTTACCCTGGAATCTAAATCTTAGCTGCTGGCAAATTGCGGTAGGCGTAAGCCAGGTCGGTGGTATTACCTTTGATGAACATTACAATAATTACGAATTTCGATCTTCCCGAAGTAGCCTTAAGCTCTCTATTCCTTCTCATCGCACTATTTTTTTTGTCTAATCCTTTTGCTCTTCAGGCAACCTCAGAAACAAACTCAGACCAAATTATATTTCAATGTTGCGCAAACCTTTTCGACAATATTCAAGATCCAAAATAGGTTTTTGTCAAATTTGAAAATATTTTGTGCACTCTATGAATGTAAATAATAGTTCTAAATGTGCAGATAATGATCGAAAGTTATAGTAATTTTGACTATTTTTCGATTTAGACTTCGTTTTATATCAAGTCACGTGACGAACAACGAGTCGCGCGCCTGGCTGTTAGCAACACGTCTGCTTATAACAGTTGTAGTGTCGCTCAGAACTTTAAATAGGTACAGGTTTTCACTAACACCTTCGTTACCTTTAAAGCCGGAACGCAAAAATGCTCACTATACTGCTTGCGGCAAAAACGGGTCTGGTGTCGATGATTCTCACTTATTTTTATATTATTTGTTACAGGTATGTTGGATGTTCAAATAAAATTGATATAAGCATCTTCTAAAATGAAGGTAAGTAAAAAATATTTTTTTAGCTAAGATCTATAGTTGTAATGAAAAAAACAATCAGTTTAAAAGAATCGTAATTAGTTTCACATTCAACCAATACATGATATATTTCTAAAGCTCACGTACCGACGGTGATAATGTTCACGTACCGACTAGACCTCCTAACGAATAATTTTGCTCATAAAACTTATTTTGTCGGATTTAAAATCGAGGGTATTTGTTTCATAAGAAGAATATGACGTAAAGAGAAAGAGATGCTTAGATGGTTCGGACGTATAGAGAGAAAGAATACTCAAGATACAGATTTATAAAGCCAGTGTGCAGGCATCTTGCACCTTTTCTTTTCATGGGGAACTTCTCCTAGAATACCTCTCGCGATGGCACACTGGCAAAAATATCACACAAGCGCAGCTATTCTGCAAAACTTTACCATTGCCGGGTTCGACGAGTAACAAAGTAATTTACTTATTAAGGATAGATAAGGAAGGATAATGAGCCATTGAATGTTCCCGGGGTATACATAGGGCGCACTATAAGGGTTGTATTCTAGAACTCTACTCAAAGCTCAAGTCAGGATTTGAGCAGACTTGAGTATCATTTCAAGCACTGGAAATACGATCCTAATGGCAAGGACTTGAGTATGATTTTCAGTGCTCACTGCAATACTCAAGTCCTGACTTGAGTATTGAGTAGAGTTCTGGAATACCACCCTAAGGGTCGTACTCCAGAACTCTACTCAATGCTCAAGTCAGGATTGCACTGGAAACACAAGCATTGGAAATACGACGCTAATGGCAGGGACTTGAGTATGATTTCGAGTGCTTTAAACCATACTCAAATCCTGACTTGAGCATTGAGTAGAGTTCTAGAATACGACCCTAAGTTTCCGGAACTGGCCACTTACATAAACAATATTTAAGAAGTAATTATAACATTTGAAAATGGAACTCTTTGGCTGTAGAATACAGTTTGTTTCATCTGACTGTCACTTGTTTTTACATAGTGGCGTCATTTTAGAAATTGGTTGTCTTACATCACCATGGATTTAACTCGTGAAAACTTTCGTAGTATGATTTTCTACGACTTTAAGCGTAACTTAACAGCTCAGCGGAGCTTCACTCGGCTTCAAACTGCTTTTGGCGATCAAGAACCATGCAAGATAGTCGTCTTCCGTCCGCGTTTGAATTCTGCAAACCAGCTATAAATAGTCTATAGCTAGTTTGCAGAATTCAAACGCGCTCGTATGAATCTCAGTGACGAATTTCGTGATGGTCGCCTGTCCACTGCTGTGAACAACAAAAACATCGATGCTGTGCGCCGTGTGATCAAAACAGAGAGGCTTGTGACATACCTTGAGATTCGGGCATCGTTAGGCATAGGCACGAGTCAAATACAATCAATACTATACAAACATTTGGGTGTGAAAAAGCTATGCTCTCGGTTGATCCCACACAATTTGACTGAGGTTCAAAAAACGGATCGCGTCACTTGGTGCCATGCCATGCTTACCAGATTCAACGAAGAGGCGTCAAATTTGGTGTGGGACATAGTAACAGGTGACGAAACACGGATTTATAGTTACGACCCCAAAACAAAGCAGCAATCGAGCGTATGGGTTTTTCAGGATGAGCCGAAACCAACCAAAGTGGCACGCGTGCAAAGTGCCACTAATCGGATGATTGGAGAATCGTTGTACCGCGAATAGTGATTGGTACGCGACCATATATTTGCCCGAAGTTATTGACAAACTCCGTAAAAATAACCGTAAGCGCCATGTCATCTTGCACCACGATATTGCCCGTTCACACACGGCCAGACAGACAAATGAATTTTTGAAGGTGAACAACGTTGACCTTATAAGCCATCCCGCGTTGGGGCCCGACCTGGCACCTTGTGAATTTTATTTATTTCCAAAAATTAAGAACCAGTTACGCGGTCAACGATTTTCATCACCTGAAGAGGCTATCGAAGAGTATGAAAAATATGTTACAGAGATTGTCTCGGAGACGTGGCATAAATGTTTTCAAAATTGGTTCATTCGTATGAAAAAGTGCATTAACGCTAACAGAGAATATTTTGAGAAACAATAAATTCATTTCTGACCATTTATATTATTTTTTTCTTATTCATTCTGAAAACTTATAGCGCGCCTCACGTATAAAATCCTATGGCAAGAGTTACATAGGAGAGACCGGCTTTAACATTTCCACATGACTGACGGAAAACGCATACGTCATATGAAGAACCGGGACAATCGGGGCTCTGCAGTGACGGAACACTCATTGGATTCGATTGGATTCGACGCACTTCATTTGTTTTGATAAAGTGTCCGTACTGGCGAAAGGAAAGCATTTTGCAGAAAGTACGTGAAGATATCGAGATTGGTCGTCATTCGAATTTCATGATATTTGAAGGGTTATGGTGGGTACTTTCCCCCCGGACTGGAGGGCCTACCCCACTAAAACCCCCCCCCGGGTTTACCTCTCGCCGGTTGAGTCGGCGCCGTGGGATCGGTGAACATTCACCACGACGCCGCCCTAGCTTGCGCCAGGTCTCCCGCGCCAACGGAGGGGCGGGTCGGTTGTCCTCCGACCCGCTCCCAGGCGAGTGAGGCCGTGCAATGCAGGCTCCGGAGTCCCTGTCCAGAGCCCGCTGGCCTCACTAGGGGAAAATGGCATCGGTACCTCCTGCCTGGAAAACAGTGTTAGGTACTACGTCTGTGGTTAGTGTAGATGAGACTTTATAAGTGACATTGTTAGTGTAATGAGCAATCCTGCGTATTACTTTAATAAAAATGAAGCAAACGAGGGTAGTTTCTCGCCGACGCCGCCTGCGCCCGCAGCTCTACTGAGTGATCGGGATGTCAGGTCTTTGGCGCGCAGTTTCTGTCGAGTCACCGCCGCGGAACGTTATGAATAAGGACCACGAATTCGTTCGATACATGTCGAGCAAAAATTAGACTTACCTTAAATACGTGAGTTATCCGTTATTTTAGTTAATAATTTACTTCCATTTTTATTAACATGCTTTTCCGCGTATTGACGTCTGAATCTATTAATTTATTGCTCTAAAAGCCGATCTATGGTGACGTTATTACAATTGGGATCTACATGTGCTCTTCTGCTGTAATAAAGATACGTCTTGTTATCGTATCGATGACAAAAACTATTATGATTGCCATCGTGGTGAAAAGATTTGCCAATCACAAAAGTAAAATAAAAGTACTCGCTAATTGTTGCCCAAGTTGCACCAGACGTACAGAAAAGGAATGGTGCGGGGAGACCAATATAAATAAAGATACTCATGTTCTCCCTTCCGAGGGCGCGTCTCCGTTACAAAATTTATTATATAATCACTTTCACTTACATGCTACCTAGCTTAATCATATTACTTACACAAGATACTCCGAACTTGAAGAAGCCAAATGACCGCCAAGTACTAAGTCAAACTGAAACCTAATTGATGATTCACATAAACAGGAATATTTATTATTCATTTCATTTTTTAACCGACTCCAAAAAAAGGAGGAGGTTCTCAATTCAACTGTATGTTTTTTTTTCTATGTATGTTACGCGATAACTCAGGTATTTGTGCACCGATTTTCATGATTCTTTTTTGTTGGAAAGAGGGTACCTCCATAGTGGTCCCATTTAATTTTGAAGAAAATCATCCACCTCTAAGAGTGGCTGTTCACGCATGAAGATTCATTTTTATAAATAGCGCCTAAATTTATTATAAGGAGCAATTATTTTAATGGCTTTTTTGCTATTCTCTAGTTCATGGCGTTTTTCTTTTCAATATACTTTGAATAGTGAGAACCGATTTTTTTTTAAGTTCCGTATAGTGGCGAACTAGGGGATGAATCCGGGTTTACGCACTTTCCGGTGACCGGTTTCAAAAAAACTTTGCAAATAGATGTAATTTCACTTACTTTTGAGGTCGGTTTTTTTAGTACTCTGTCTGAGATTATCAGCCGTTACTATCCCACAACAGGGCTAAGTCCTCACTTTTCTTACTCCACCTATCGCGATTTAAGACCGCTGCGGGCCAAAATCTCATATGAGCATCTAGCCCGTCAAGCCATCTCCTTCGCCTTCCAGGTCTCCCGTTTGGGTTGGGTGGTCTATACCCACAGCTTGTTTGCCGTGCCGCAGACGTGTCCGGCCCAGTTCAATTTCAGGCTGACGGTTTATTGACCAACGTCAACAGTTTCTGTTTTGGAACTCTGTTTTACTCCTAAGAAATTGCTTTCAATACCTCGCTGACACACCCTGAGTGCGAATTTTTGCCGATTCCTCAAAGACCACGTAAGGACGGGGAGAACGTGCTCGTCCATGACTTTTCTTTTACCAAAAGCTTCTCCAGGCATTTTGTCTGCGGGGCAACCTCATTCGTTTGTTATGCCTGTTAGAGAGAAACTATTTGGCCAAGATAAAGATACTCCTGATTTTATCATTAATCATATTTCTGTGATTGGGTACAAGAAATGCGCAAGTAATATGGGCTTATAGACTTCTTGTACTAAGCCACAGATTTGTTAGTAATTTCATTGTTTTAACGTGACTTTATGGGAAATCGTGCGGTAGTTAAATATCAGAATTTCTTATAATTACTAATACAAAGATCGAACACAAAGAAAAATTTATTCGATCTGACAAGTTTCGAAATAACGTCCGTATGCCAAACTAGTACTATGCGGATTTTTAGACGACAAACTTCCAGCGACGCGTCTCACCGACGTTGCCAAACTTTGTGCGATCTGGCAACAGCTATATTCTGGCGAAAGGTAGCAAATTTCCGGCTATTGCGCCAGGCGTCTCTGGCAAGTCGTGTTGCGGAATAACCTCATGAATACGCTGCTATAAAGAAGATGTCACAGTAAAAGCCGGCTTCTTTTTTAATAAATTTGCTATGTTAACTTGACAGCTGTACCACAAGTTTTGAAGGCTTTTGTTTCTGAATCCTTTTTCTAAAGCCGTTGTCTTTCAAATGTACCGTCCTTCGTACTTGCTCCTGGATTTCCTAATACGAACAAAACCTTATGATCATTTTCTTTCCACACATACTTAACAGTTTGTATTGTAGTTAAATAGTGATAATAGTGCTAAAAACTGGAATTTTCTGTACTACGAGGTCTTGCCAGATTAACGAAATGGACTCGTTCGAAATCGAATCCGGGACCTAAATCTTCTTATCGTAGCGATGGCATACATTATAATACTTGTCATTGTGGTGAAAAGATTTGTCAAGCGGCAAGGTCAAAGTCAAAGAATCATTTATTCCATAGGTAAATTAAATTTACACTTGAAAACGTCACATTTAAGCTGCTCGTTTACTACGTTGACTTCCCTGAGAAGAACGACCAAGAAACTATAGGGATTGCTCTTTTCAAATAAACTTAAATGCTATGGAATACACTTTGAATCAAATTTGTGTGAAATCTAGAGCCATGTCGTCTTTCCATACATCTTTATCTAACACGTAGTCTTCAATTTTGTAATATGACTTTTCAATCAAAATATTTTAAATGTATATATATAATATTTTAAATAAATTAAAGTTAGGAAAATATATGCTCAGGAATATTATTGTCTGGAATTGTAAAAACGTATACAGCTCCCAATAAAAGAGTCGTTTACCTTGGTTAAACGAAATCGTGGTACCACTAGTTTGGACTTAGCTCTATGGTTAATACGAGTATTATGGATATCTTCTTTCTTATTGAAATTATGTATCTTTTTACGGGCATATAAAATATTTTAGTGAATGTACTATGGTGTCACAGTCATGATACCAGTCTCCTTAAAATTTTCTCTGAGAGAAACCCGAGAATACAGGAAAGGAATAAGTACGTCGTGTGAATTAATAGATAGGTACGTTGTGTTTAAAAATATACAAACCGACTTTACAAAAAAGCAATAAAGAGCATACAGTGTAATTGGTGATAATTTGAGCATTAAAACACCGTTTTGCATTTTTCTGCATTATGCGGGTGTTAAATGCTAAGTATGAAATATAAAAAACAAATGTTTTTTTTTTTTTTAGATTTCACTTATGAACAAAAATAACAAGTTTACTACGCGATTTCGCCAAGATTATGTGGAATCTAATCAAACTTTAATTGAAGACATTCTTTTTCAAAATAAACATTTTGGTATTGTGACCATGGCCAGTGATGCAGTGATTCTTTATTGAAATTTAACATTCCCATATAATTGAAGTCATTCTTTTTTCAAGTTAAACATTCTGTGTGTATGACCAGTGATCAAATTAAAGTTTAATTAAAGACATTCTTTTTTTCAAAGAATGTTTAATTCTAGTATGTGTGGCCAGTGGCTCATATGAACACAATTACCACTATACAACCGTTTTTAGCATTCCTCTAATTATATCCATGAGTATAATTATTTACTCAAATAGCTCTGCGGCTTGAACTTTAGAAAATGTACATTACTATACATTCTGGTAGCGTGCCCTCGTAGTTATATGGTTTCATATAACACGTGTTATTTCATGCGAGAGCGAGGGAGGGGCGCTTTTAAAGTTATTTTTGGACTTGTTAAAGTGAGAAGAGTTGGTGGTATGTTACGTAACTGAAACTTCTTGGACGTGCTTTATTTTCTAAAATGTTTTCCTTCAGCTTTAGTGCGCTAAAACAAGTTTTAAACACCTTAAGCGACTGTAAACTAAAATGGGACACGTCCGCCGCATGTCGGACGACTCGTAGGCGGAAGCTACCACAGAATGGATCCCCAAAAACAGAAAACGACCATGCCTCAGACCAAAGTATCGAGTGGAGAGACGAACTAGACGCGCACTTAATAGACTGGACCTCAGTGGCGCAGAACAGAGAGGTGTGTAGAGAGGTGAGGAAGGCCTTTGCCCGCAGTGGGACAGTATAGGCTTTTTTATTAAATGGGGTTGTAGTCCAAACTTTGGAATAAACATGGAAGTTCTCCAGAATAAAATTGTATTTCAATTTGTAAATTTCTTTGCTATTCCGTGAACCAGTAAAGATTAAACAAACTCAGAACAAGAAAAGGCAGAAATTACAGAGTTGTCTGGAAGGATCGCTCTTAGCAATAAGCCTGCCTTTGTCCAAATTAGTTTTAAGTTGTTTATGTGCTGCTTTCTTGGTTCTTTTCTTTTATGGTACCAAGTGATGGAACGAGCATAACGCACGTCACGCCTTGCTATAGCAGTTGCTGTGAGAGTTTGCCACTGCCACGGCGCTCATCACCCTGAGACATAAGTTGATAAATCTCATATGCCTGTAATTTCGTAGCAGTAGAGCTCCTTGTCAAAGAGTTCGTCCTGGGAAGTATTGCCACCTTACCAATTTCTGCAGCCAAGCAATAACGTGAGCATTACTGCGCTTTGGAAGGGTTTGGAAGGTGCCAGTTTGGAAGGGTAAGAGTGCTGGTGAAATTACAAGCACATAGGACTTGTCTTGTGACTTGTATATCTACTCGTATCTATCTTTAATGGGTACCGATCAGTACTCCAAAATGACATTTGCCAGAAGTAACGTTCGCTCGAATTTTCCTAACCTCGAAAGTAATTTTGAAAGGGAAATGTTTTTTTTTCTTTTACACGTAACTTAACCTAACCTAACCGAACCTCATCTTGTCTTTGCGATAAACATCCAAGATATCCTGAAAGAACAACGGTTTCGTTGTAACCCGGTTTTCGGTGTAATGAAAATTCGAACAAACGTTATTTCGGAAAAAAATTTCGAGTTTCTGATAGATTGCCATCTTTAATATGTCTGTATGCTTAGTATTTGGTCAGGGCCCCAATTCCGGTAATTTTAAATCACCTCAGTTGCGTGTCGATAGAGTGTCCATGGCAGGATTTTGTTCGTTTGGTATTCTGCTAATAGTTAAGAGTACTGACTTGTCAGAGGCTAGCCATCGAGCTACTATTTAACTGCCATTGTATTTTTTTTTGTATTCTGCTCTTCGATGGCGTAGTGTATTAATATTATATATATTTAATTTGAAGACTAAACTCAATATATTTATTGCATTCATATGGTACATATATAGGTACATGTCTTGAAATTTAAATAATGCGACACATATGTGCCCTTTATTAGGGATGACTATAAGAGCAGAGGTAGACCGAGGTTTCAATTATTAATTGGAATTGTGTAACAAACCTACTTTATGTAATAGACGGCCTTAAGCCAGATTGTTCACTTTTAGTTGTCTAAGAATCCGCTAGGTGGCATTGACCCATTTGGCGTTATTTCTGAATTGCGGTGTTAAGATTTTCCCTCTAATGGTGACTACTCGAACACAATTTCGGTAATGTGGAGATGCTGCCCACCATCTCTAAGGTTTTCGAGAGGTTGCTGCTGCTGCATCTGACTCCACACATCCAGCCACGCGACGAGCAGTTCGGCTTCCGAGCCGAACACTCCACGTCTCACCAGCTCGCCAGAGTGCTCCACCACATGACGGTGGCTTCTAACAAGAAGGAACACACCGTCGCAGTTCTCCTGGACATGGAGAAGGCGTTCGATCGCGTCTGGCACCCCGGCCTGCTATACAAGATCTCCACTTCTACTGCTCCTCGTCGAGTAGTTAAGACAGTGGAATCTTTCCTGAAAGGTCGCCGCTTCCACGCAGCGGTGAAATACCTAGGGGTGACAATCGATAGAAGACTATCTATGGCCCATCACATCAAGAACGTCGTGCAGAACACCCGCGCAGCCCGCGCACTCCTGCGACCGATTCTCAAGTCCCGACTCCCACTACGAGTGAAACTCGGAGTGTATAAGACGTACATTAGATCCCGCCTAACATATGCAGCCCCAGCATGGTACGCGCTGGTAGGAGAGTGCAACAGGCAGCGACTCAGAGCTCATCAGTCGCTGACCTTGCGGTGCATCACAGACGCCCCACGATATGTGAGAAATGACGTCATCCAACGGGACTTGAGCATGGAGAGCCTCGACAGCTTCGTCGATCGCCTGGCCAAGACCACGTTCCGGCGCGCCGGACAATCCCTGTATAGCCATATACAGGGACTGGCACCACACCGAGCCCAACACCCTGACGAGAAACTGCTTCCAAGGGACCTACTTGGGCCCGAGGAAGCCCCACCGGACTAGACACCAGCTGCTGAAGATGGTTGAGAAACCTGCCGGACCACCGGCAGGGACTCCCATCTGAAGCAGCTCACCCTATTGCGACACCCAAGGGTTCTACCCAACCCCAGGACCCGCTCGTCTCCACGAGCGGCGATTGACCCCGCCGAAAGAGGCCGACGCCTCGAACGGCCCCTCAAACCCGCAGACGCGAGTTTTGAGACGACTACGGCAGGTAATGTGGAGAGAAATCTGAGAATACAGAGAGCTCAGTAAGGCAACCAGGAGTTAAGTTCCTTCTTGGGAACTGCTACCCGGATCTTTTGACGTTTCGTGCGCTCATATAGGGTCAAAAACCTCATCTCTCGGAACGGTTTCCAGGAGTCGAATCCCTTCTGGTAACAACTGCCCGGACCTTCCGCAAATAGGGTGAAATTGTATTGGCGACATACAAGGTGAAAATAAAAATCTTCTGAACAAACAACAATTTGGAGTTTTCACTTGGCTGAATCTGCGTAACCTTATCCCACGGATGAGAGAACCACCTTCCTTTATAATTCTTATTTTTCAAATAATAATATAAAATATAAATATGGCATATAATAAGAAATAAGTCATATTTTAAACAGAATTATATCACTTGAAAGTTTGAATTTAATTAGATTAGAATAGCATAACTTTATAGTATATAATTAAGATTTATTTATTATTCAAATTTTGAACTGCTGACTAAATTGCTGTTTAAACGAGATAAAAATTAAGATATGCATAGTAGTTTCCATGGTAGTTTTAGTTAGGTAACATCGATCGCTAGTAATTAAATGAATGAGTATGCCATTACTACCATTCCACTGGGACTCGACTGCCATTGCAACTAGATTTTAGCAGAATAGCAAATGTTATCATAATTGCAATGTAATCTAAATGGAGTCACAATGGAATTACAATGACCAGTGGTTTAAAGAAAAAATAGTAGAATTAGGCCCCTGGTATGGAGCTTTTTTTTGTGTAACTATATGAATGAATGAAATGAATGAAATATTCTTTATTGCACATTAAAATTACAATGACAACACAGAATAGTAACGTAAGTATCACAAAGTAAGCCAATATACAACAGGCGGCTTTATTGCTAAGTAGCAATTTCTTCCAGGCAACCTTACTTGTTTGAAGACAAAAGTCTTGCCAGCGATGACCTACGGCTCTGATACGTTGTCACTAACTATAGGCGTCATAAAAAAGCTCAAAGTTACTCAACGAGTTATAGAGCGAGCAATGGATGGATGCACGCCGCCTCTGATCGACTACTTTGGAAATCTTTGGGGAATGCCTAAGTGCAGCAGTGGACATCTTCCGGCTGATATGATGATCACACTTGTTTTTTTTTACATGTCAATTCCTATACAAACTGCGTTTTCACATATAAATCTGACGTGTAAAGGGACACGTACTATTGTTCATCTTAAGGTATCACAGGTACTCAATACAATTAAACGTTTTCCCTTTGCTCAAATGTTTAACTGGAATTTACGGTGAACTTTATGGTTTCCTTTTACGATTATTCGCTTTATACGCTTTTCTACTGATGACAATTCCGTTACAGAACTTTTTATGAGCTTTCAAACATTTAATTAACGTCTTAAGTTCGATGTGCCCGGTGCCAAAGAATTGAAGCTTACAATTCGTACTTTTATGTAATCATTTATTCATTAACAATATAGGTATATGTACATTATTGTATTTGAATGTCATGGATTTAAATTTAAGAATAATATAAATCATTTAAAGACGCAGTCAAATTTATTTTTAGAAATTAAAAATGAAGTCAGCACAGAAGTATATAAAAGTATTATGAGTCGAATTGAACAATTTAAAACAATCAATTTAAAAATAAATAAATATAAAAAAAAAACAACAATTTATAAAATGTACAACAAATTAATTAAAACTCTTCTTCTACGGAGTATCAGCATTTTTGTAATAATAAATCTCTATTTTTTTTAATGATTTTATGTCAGTAATAATCTTAAATTCCACAGGTAATTTATTAAATAATTTCACGGACTGATATTGGGGGCAGTGAGTCACAATATTTAATTTAGGCACTATTACATTTTTTAAATTCTTAGTCCTGGTGGCCTTTCGCTGAATTTGCTTTTCATTTGTCTCAGTTTCTTTTCCGCTTTAAGAGTCCTGTCAGAAATACTATTGATACAGTAAGTATATACCCAAATCTTTAAAATGTTGTTGATATAACTGCCATGAATGAATCCGTACTTACTAACGTAGCAACATCTTTAAATTAACGTAGTTAAAATTATCATAGTCATCAATGTATACGTTTCTGCTTACACAACACACTGGCTCTTATATAAAAATGCATACCAAGCTTGCGCAAGTTTACTTGAGGTCAAGCTCGATTGTGTGGATGGACCAATTAACTTATTTCGGTAACTCATAAAAGTGTGGGGCTGACATAAGACTATGTTAACTATATATTCCTTTCAGGCCTACTAAGCGCTTTTTTGTCATCTTTTATTACGAGTATGTGTACAGCCTGCCTGCGACTGTGTGTCCGAGCTTATACAACCCCAGTATATTTAAACGTGAAAGACAGAAAACGGGTGCCGGTCGGGCGCGTGTCGGGTCGGGAGCACGGCGGGTGTAATAAGTAGACGATGTAAAGGGACCCGACCTGCTCCCGTTCCGCCCCCGCGCGTGGTGTGTTATCCATATACATACGCGTAGTCACCCCCGCCATAGACCCGACCCGACACGCGCCCGACCCACACCCGCTGTGTGTGTGTTTCACGCGTTAAGGTGCGACTAAATAGGCATCTTCTGGGCGAGCTCGTTCCATCGTAGATCCTACCTTTGCTCCAGAACTAGGTAGTGGTCAAAGGCAAGTCCATTTAATTTATTCCATTTTAATTACCAAATCATTTTAATTAAAGTAAAAATAAATGGAATCTTACTAAAGCTACATTCAAGTATTTATCTCACTCTCAAAGATGATGAGTCATGCAACGAAAGTACTCAATTACTCCATTTGATTCCGTGACTTTAACCAACCACAGTAAAGCAAAGCTCATTCACATAGAATCTTCTGCTTCCTTGGCACATTCCTTTACTTTAAATTTAATTCAACATTGCATTACTTTGCCATAAATAAGATAGATTGTAAAAAATCCTGGCTTAGGAGGTAGACTTACAATTACACAGAGGACTTGCTGGAAGTCCTTTCATAATTATATTTATATCACCATTAATTTATATTATATGACTAATAATATCTAATTGCTTTGTTGTGAAAAATATATAATCTGTTTTTAAGCTGTAATACGAAAGAAATAAGCACAAAAAGATACCTAAGACACATTTTTTTTTAAATTATATGAGAGCGATGCTACATGGGCGTTGCCGTTGTGTTCCATCGTCGAACGTTATGCGGTGTTACAACTTCTTACGCACCGCAGCACCTCTCCCCGCTTCGCTCTCTTTGTCCGATGTGTACGAGGACGAACGGAGACGAGTTTTGATTTAAAAAAAACTTTTATTCTAATGTCAACCTAAGTACATCAAGTTCTAAAATACAAATAATCTTAATCTAACTTAATGTATGTCATATATAGTAATCCTAGAGCGTTGTCAGTTATTCGTGGCCCTTGTGGTGTTGTGGGCTGAAGAAGCTAACTAATGAGGGATTTTTACATTTAACACACGCCTCAGTTGCCGCGCAACGTTTCTGTGAGCCATGTGACATTTAGGGTCGTATTCCAGAACTCTACTCAACAAGTCAGGACTTGAGTATTGCAGTGAGCACTGAAAATCATACTCAAGTCCTTGCCGTTAGGGTCGTATTTCCAGTGCTTGAAATCATACTCAAGTCTTCGCAAATCCTGACTTGAGCATTGAGTAGAGTTCTAGAATACGACTCTTAGTTCTAATTAAAATACATACAACAACGCAGCGTCACCGCTCAGGTGTCGCAACGCGTCGCTCTTAAGATGATAAGCGGTGATCGAAATCAAGGGAGTTAATTTACCTGAAGTATGAACCTTTTCTTAATATGGACATACTCATTTCATGATATAACCAAACAACTCCGATATTCATATCACTATAAATTTTTTTTAACCGACTTCAAAAAAGGATGAGTTTCTCAATCGACTGTATATTTTGTGTATGTTACGCGATAACTCCGATAACATTTTTGTGAACCGATTTTCATTATTCTTTTTTTTTTGTTGGAAAGAGTGAGTCTCGGTGGTGGTCCTATTTAAATTTAAAGAATATATTCCACCTCTAAGGGTGGCAAACTAGGGAATGAATCCGATTTCGCGCACTTTCCTGCAACCGATTTCAATGAAACTTGGCAAATAGATGTAGTTCCACGAACTTTTGAGGTTGGTTTTTTAGTATTCTGCGCTCTGTACTGTTATGCCATATTTATTTTCTAAGCACTCCAAAATATAGGTTGTCTTGTGTTTATTTTTTGTTTTATTTTAAGTACCTATTGTAACACGAGTACAATATTTGCAGCAAACTACAAATTGCTGAGGCCTTCGCTTCGACATAGATTTAAGCAATTGTTTTATCTTAAATTTTGTATGTTTTGTGTTGAAGAATAAAGTCTTATTATGCATATTGAGATATAATCACTCAGTTCCGAGAAGTCCCGGAATTTGAGGAAGGGAATGTCCTTATTATTCTTTAGTTTAGCTAAATTAACTCCCTCGATTCCGATCATTGATAAGTGAAGATCACGCTTGCGGAGATACCACCCCGCCAGCGTGATCTTCACTTCTTCGTTTGGGAAATACAAAAGCATTATTTACGTATGTAGCAACTATTTACTCACTCCAACGTGAATAACAAACCTGTCTGAAACGAGTCGTAACTAACGCGTTGCGAAATGCACGTACGTTAAAATCGTAAACACAAGGGCATTTGCACGAAAACAACAAGCCTACGTGTCATTTGTCCCGCCAACAAGATTCAAATTATTGTTGTTTGTTTGTCAACATCAACAACATTAAGTGCAGGAAACAGCCCAGTCGCATTAAACTGTATATCCGACTCAGTGTTCTCGTTTATACCACTGTTACTACTTTCAGGTCAAGATATGAGAAAAATAAAAACGAAAACGGTTCAACTTCTGTTTCATTTCAATGAGTGTGATTTGTCGGAAAAGAATTGGTGACTATGGTAACGCCGCAACAAATTTTATAAAAAAAATATTATCAATCATTTTATTCAGGCCAGGGCTCACATGATAATGATGTTAGTTACAAAAGAAAAACTTAATAGCATCTTAATACAATTACAATTAATATGGAAATATTTGATGATAATTAAATAACATGAAAGACCAATGAGTAGTTGAGAACAGTGAATGAAAGGAGAAGCTTATTAAAATAATACAGAACTGAAGGTGGAAAATGTTTGGTCATCTGATGTGTCGCGACAGTTTTCTTAGAAACATAATAGAAGGAAAGAGAAGCAGAGGAAGACCGAGACGAAGTTACTTAGATCAGATAAAGGAAAAAGTTAATGACGTGTCGTATCAAGGCTAAATCGCTAAACAAGATGATTGACGATTACTTCGCCGACGAGAGCCTAGCTCTTAAATAAGAAGAAAAATTTAAATGTGAAAAGTAAGAAATTACACAACTGACTACTCACAGAACGCCGTGGTTGTAGTAGGTTTGACTAACCGCCTTTCTGCCAGAAGCCATGAGCTCGAATTCGGACTCGCACCTCGTGAGTTTATGTGCGAAATTTAATTCTAAACATGAGCTTTTCGGTGAAGAAAAACAACGTGATGATACCTGCACGTCGCAGAAGGTTCACAACCCCGGAAAACCTGTGAAGTTTCCAACCCGAAATGGGCCGGAGTATGGCCTAAACCCACCGTCTGAACCCGTGCCCTAGCTGTGGGACGCATAAATGGGTGGATGATGATGAATCTTTACCCAAAACTTTAAG
Source organism: Hyposmocoma kahamanoa (assembly GCF_003589595.1). Lineage (NCBI taxonomy): Eukaryota > Metazoa > Arthropoda > Insecta > Lepidoptera > Cosmopterigidae > Hyposmocoma > Hyposmocoma kahamanoa. The sequence continues at coordinate 1,650,556 of NW_020653415.1, forward strand.
ATTGTAAAGTCAAACATTCTAATGCAATTGGCCCTGTCACGCACTGGCTTGAGCTTAAAGCTATTATGAAATATCGGGAAATAATAAGTTGTACCTTGTTAAAAAAATTATATTAACCCGTGATAATAGTGGCAATCATTCAGTGAAAAATCCTAAAATCTACGTTTCAACTTTTGTTGGCAACACTGAATCGCAAAGACAATATTAATGCCAACGGGCTATCTTTCGCCGCACGCAACCGACAGGTGATTTTGGTACTTCCGTAAACATGCAGTCGTGTCTAGAATCTCATTTATAGCCAAAAACATACATAATTTTATAAACGAATTTAAACTTCTCTTACGTCTATCACTCACACAGTCTCACACTTCCCCGTATGACAACCATTCCTAATAATGTTTGTTAAATAATTTAATTAAGAAGTAGAAGAAGAGGGATAATATTCTAGGACCAGCAGGCTGATTTTAATTCAAATGGGAATCGATCCGATCGGGTAGCCCATCCGAATCTCGAAATCAGATGGGTTTCCGAGCGAGAAGATGAACCTGATTCCTACTATATCTTTCTAATTTGTGAGTTAAATCATCTATTGTTCCGATTTGAAATGTCAAAAGTGTCCAAACGGCCAGTTGTGAATCGCAATTATGCCTCGACTCGGAAGAGACGCAGTTTCCGATCGGGAGAGGCAATCAAAATCAAGGTGCCGAACTAGATTAAATTGATAAAATTGAAGCTCTGCAGCTGGGTGGCCGTAATAATGGCAACATTGCCAATTTTTTTATTATACCACACTGCGGGACGAACAAGTCACGCGCCAGTTGCAGTGCTACTCAGAGCTTTAAATCGCAAAGATTTGAGGGCACTACCACTGCGTTTGTCTTGCCTGAGACATAAGTTGATAGTCCGATATGCTTGTAATTTCACCAGCACCTTCAAAACCGGAACTCAGTAATGCGAGCGTAATGAGAGCAGAAATAGGTAAGGTGGCTGTACTTCCCTGGACGAACTCAATCACAAGCTCTTCTGCTACTATTTAATATAATACGTTGGACTCTCCCAATCCTTATTTTTATCGTGTCACTTTATAAAAAAATCAAAACACAAACTACCATTGTACAAGGTAAAAGGAAATGCTTCATCTATCTAATCCATACCTAATCCTAAAACAAACAAAAATTACAAACAATGGCGTATAATTACACTGAAGATGGCGATTCTAAACGGACCGGCCCACGAATTTTCTCCTACCGCCCTTGGCCTACTAAAGTTGCCTACGTGATCGTTGACACGGTACTATATTCGTCCCTTTCTATCTCGAAACTTCTTTAATTTGTCCCAGTTCATCTCTCTCGAACTTTCTGTCACGCCTCGTATGCATTTCAACACTTTAGTTGCTTAGCTTTTTGCATAATAATAATGTATTGAGTTGTATGATGGTTGGGTCATGATAAGAGTCAGGTTATATTGCATTCCGTTAATGTTGTCTATTGTATGAAATATTTCATTCATTGATGCAATGTGTCTATCTTTAGTGACACAACGTTCCTAGTATTTCTTGAGTTCTGTTTTTTTAAGGTTTTCACAGTTTCTGCGTCGTCCGCCTTTTTTTTTCTTTAACCTAAGTAGATCTAATCACACAACTTGAGTAATTATCAAATTTTGTTGCGTTTGTTAAATTTGTACAGTTATCTATCTCATTCAGTAAAACAGTAAGTTATATCACGATGTATCAATATAGTTTGAAAAAAGGAGGTTCTCAATTTCCGACTGCATTTTTTTATATAGGTTATGCTATAACTCTTATAATACGTAAACCGATTTTAATAATTCTTTTTCTGTTGGAAAGGTACCTTCTTTCAGTGTTGGTCCCATTTAAATTTGAAGAAAATATTCCTAGTCTCTAAGGGTCGTATCCTAGAACTCTAGTCAATGCTCAAGTCAGGATTTGAGTATGGTTTAAAGCATTCGAAATCATACTCAAGTCCCTGCCATTAGGGTCGTATTTCCAGTGCTTATGTTTCAATTGCAATGCTGACTTGGGCATTGAGTATAGTTCTGGAATATGACCCTAAGAATGGCAAAACTTGGCAAATGGATGTAATTCTACGAACTTTAGAGGTTGGTTGTTTTAGCATGTACTATGTGCTGAGATTATTAATTATTTATCTATTTGAATAGCGAATTCCCCAAAATATTGCTATCTTTCATCGTTATACATTTACGAAAACCCATAAAGCCATATCCTATACAGTTTAAAGTCCAACAACCTAAATACGCGTGTACCTGCAAAACGTAACTGCACCGCAGACGGATCGATGCTATGACGTTTTGTTTATTTGGGTCAGTCAGCTGTTATGACGTCACGTGTCCGCCATTGTATTGCAATCACCATTATTACTATTTAAAGGGCGCGTGATCGTTAAATGGTAAGGTTTTGTAAACTTTTTGTTACGTAACGTAGAGTTTAGTAGAGAACGCTTTTGGCCTATTCCTTTAGATGTTTCCAGCAAATTTTTATAGAATGTACCAGTCTAAGAGAAAACTATTCTTTTATTACCAGTATGATTAGAGTCCTAATTATGAATGGAAGGTAGATGTGAATACTGATGTGTGATTCCTTCATGGGAGCACATCTGAGCTTTACGTCTTACACTCGAAGCTGCTATAACTTCAAGCTAATTTTCGAATCCAAATTAAAAATATTTTTTCCTTACCTTTCGTTTTTTAAGCGACTTATAAAAAACGAACATAAAAATTACCAGTTAAAATGGAAGTGTCATCCCTAATGATTTGTTTGTTTTAAAGGGATTGCAAATATCTAGTTCGAGTAGAAATTCAAGTTTAGAATCGGAAATTGATACTGGATATGTTGTAAATTAATTTAAAATAAAATCTTACAATTTTGTTTTTTTTTTTTCATGTCATTCGTTTGTATTTTTCAAAAGGACGTTTTCAATTCGTGTATATTTTTTGTGTGTGTATGTTACGCTATATTCAGACATTTGCGAACCGATTTCGATGATTCGTTTTTGTTGGAAAGGGGGTACCTCAGAAGTGGTCCCATTTAAAATTGAACAAAACATTCTATCTCCAAGGATGGCAAATTAAGAGATGATTTGACCCTGCATCGCGGGTATCATGGACATGAACATATACAACCACAAATTAAAACCAAACTCACGAGAGAAATGTACGCCATACAAATATTTTTCCCGTCCCGGACCTCTGAGTGACAAAGGAACATGGTTACTGTTCGGCCATGCCACAGTATCAATTAAATTCGATTCCTTGTCCCATTTCTTGTATCCTATAACCTCGTACCGCATTACCTAGCTGACTAAAGTAAGTTATTTAAAGTATTATAAAAGAAAAATAATACATGATAATCCGTTGAAGTATGCCATTATACAGATTTTATTAACCATTGTACAGAGTTCTTGAACCTAGACATCTTAATAACCAAGATAATCGAGTACGAAATCAAGGTGGCAACAAAAGATGGCGTCAGACGGTGACGAGTGCTCGTAAAGGCCAATGGGGATTTCTAGAAATACGGCAACATTGTATACAGATTTTGTTACTTATTTCGCTTCTTCTTCATCCCATAGCCACCTTATACTGGGTGAAAGTTTTAATTCATATCCGTGACAGGCAGACGACTCGACTCCCATCTGATTTTAAATCGCGTGTGGAATCCAAACGTGTAGAAACTTATATTCTAGCCAAATTCGACGTGGAATAAATGTCAACTACCAAAAACATATCATCTTTAGGGTTTTCACCTCAGACTGTTTTACAGTTATCACAATTTCAATATTTTTCCCCGAAACTCAGTTAGGCTATTGATAATATTAATCTTGAAATCATATCCGTGACAGATTTCGTAATTATATGTTGGTCACGAGAAAAAGAAAACGTACAAAAATTACCAGTGAAAATGAAAGTGTCATCCCAAATGATTTATTGTTTTGAAAGGAGAGATTGCGAATATCTAGATCGAGCAGAAATTTAAGTTTAGAATTGGAAAATAAAATATATATTAAAATGAAACCTTACAATTTTGTTTCTTTTTATTTACCATAACCTACTATATACCAGTAAGTATTAATAAGTATTGAAAAGTTAATTATTTTGTTCATAAAAATAAGAACTTTGTAACATTTTCCAGGTAAATTTTACTTCTACGTATCCCATTTGCCTACTTACCTATTTAAATTCTAATTACGCGAGCAGGCATAATATACCAAAAAAAAGCGACACGCCTATCGATTACAGTTGCAATCCCACTGCGCCCGTCACCCTGAGACAATAAGTTGACAAGTCCCATATGCCTGTAATTTCACTTGGTGGCAGAAATAGGTAAGGTGGCAGTACTTCCCTGGACAAACTCTTTCACAAGGAGCTCTTCTGCTTCACAAAATGTGATGATATGTATGCATGTACAATTGATGTACAATGTATACATGTACAATGTATACATGTACATGTACAATGATATGTACAATTTTAATATTTTCGCCCGAAATTCGATTAGGCTATTGATAATACTAATCTTGAAGTCATACCTGTGATGAATTTCGTTCAATGGAAGTTGCAAATCACTAGTAACTGTTTGAAATCAACATAATAATTACTTGTAATTGAATTAGTCATGTGTCATCATTAATGTTTTTTTTTATTTGAAGGGAGAGATTGCAAACATTTCTAGTTCGAGTAGACATTCAAGTTCAAAATCGGAAATTATGCTGGATGAGATATGTAGTAAATTAGTATAAAATAAAATCTTAAAATTTTGTTTCTTTTCATTTACCATAACCTACTGGCTGGCAGTAAGTATTACTAAGTATTGAAAACTTAATAACGTGTGCGCCGTATACCCTGGAATCCGGCACTGCCACCACCTTCACCAGAACGATCTTCTGTACATCTGGTGACAATTCCACATTTCTTTTACTGTTCTTGCTTTTAATGCGTCCGGACGGAACCTCTCAGGGTACGGTTATTTGGACAGGTTGGTTTCGGTACATTTAATGTTGAGTGGTTTCAATCCGTTTTGTTTGAGCCAACAATAGTCCTGCGAAGGTGTATACGTCTTTGGTTAGGTAGCATTTTTAACCGACTCCAAAAAAAAAAGAAGATTCTTAATTCAACTGTATGTCTTTTTGGTTGGTTCTTGTTGAAAATAGGGTACCTCAGGAATGGTCCCATTTAAATTTGAAGAAAATATTCGGTGGAATACCACCCTAAGTTTACCATAAGTTTGCCACCCTTTGAGGTGTCAAAGGGTGGCAAACTAGGGGATTAACGACTTTTGAGGTCGGTTTTTTAGTACTCTGTACTGAGATTGTGATCTATCTGTTTGGAATTTATTAAGTGTTTTGTTGACGTATTGATTTTGTAACATGATTAATAATGACCAAAGCCACAAAATAAATGAGAGACCCATACTTGCGTCTTTCGAGTGTCAGCGTCGTGCCAACGCACGCACAGCGTCGACCCGACGACGTCCGCGCGGTTGCGACGCAACGCCAGCGCGGTGTATACCCAACGTTAGGGAGATGCCACACGGGTGTTGCGTCGTCGCAACTGCGTTGAGTTCAACGGACTGAGTGCTGCACGAGCTGTTTCGTCGACACGCGCTGTTTCAACGCACCGTGTGGCATGTCGTTCTGATTTATATGTAGTATAACGCACTTGCGATGATGCAATGACCGTGTGGCGTCTCCCTTCGACATTATTCTGCAGTCGCTCAATGCTGGCGTTGCGTCGCCGCCACGCAGACACCGTGTCGACGCTGTGCGTGCGTTGGCAAGACGCTCACGCTCGAAAGACACTAGTGTGGTGGGTCTCTTCGGAGTTACAAAATTGTGTATATATTTGTTAAATTAAATGACCTTATACACTGTATTTGTATGTTCTACGTACGTGTCAGTCGTGATACCGCATTTTATCCTTGACATACAGCCACCTCATGTATTTTTTTTAATGCAGTCAACATTCATATCAAAACATTCGGCTTTGTATCGTCCATCGCATTTGTTTATTTGGGTCAATTTTTAGCATCGCCAACTGTTTCCTTGATAGTTTAATTTTAAACTTACAATACGCTTTTACAGTTCAAAATGAAATTTATACTTTACTGAACTGCACATACCGGCACTTTTAGTGGAACAAAAAAAAAGAGATGATAGTATTAAAGTCACAATAAAAATTGCATTGACATCGATCAAAGAAATACAACAAACAGCGTTTTTTTATATTCGACCTAATACTATAGGCGTAGGAAAGCGAATTTTTGTAACGAACTTGAACATAGCAGAATGAACAAAATGAACACACAGTAGCTGCAAGAAATCTTGCTACCAAGCGAGCATTCTCCGGTAGACGCGCGACAGTACCTTTACCACGAGTTTCTAATCAAATTCGTCGCTAGCGACCGCGTAAAGTATTTCTTAGTAAAATGCCACTACTTCTCGTAAACACTAGAGGGCGCTTTACATTTAGCCATATAAAATTGTCAAATATTCACGTGATTGCTAGCGACAACTCTCACAGTAGTCTCATGGTAGAGGTACTGTGTTATAGCTCGTATCTATTTTGTACGTTACCCAATTCACATAAACTTCATTATGTTATGGTTTCAACAAGTCGCTTCCACGACTATGTAAATTGAGCCAAATAGTTGTGGTTACTTTTACATAAATTTAATCGCCATGACTTTCCACAACCTTAAAGACCATCTACACTTACCACTGTCGACTGAATTATTTCATTTCTACATTCAGATCATTTTGTTGCTAAGTTACATACGTTTTTATTTTTAACACCTTCATTCTATGTACGTGACTTTGTGTGTTAATTTTTTTCGAATTCTTCGAAAATTTGTGTGCGTTTGTGGTTGTTTTTGTCGTGTCGTGTTTCGCTTGATTGGCGTTTCACAACAGTTTGATGTTTACATTTTATGAAAATCATAATTTGATACGTTTGTGGTATAGTTTTGACCGCTAACCATGATTGCGATGAGATAGCATAGTTTGGTTGTAATGTTATCTGTTGAATTCATTTTTTGAGGAACTCTCCAGTCCTATTTCCTATGTATTATTTAAACAATAATCAAAAGCTTGATTGGATTGGATTACCGTAAGAATATACAGAATTTCGTTAAGAAAGGAGATATCTGTGTAATATTAACCATAGAACTAAGTGCAAACTCATAGTACCACCATTTCGTTTGACTGTGGTAAACGATTCTTTTATAGGGAACTGTATATGTATATGTAAAAATACTCGTATTTTAATTGAAAAGTCATATTACAAAATTGAAGATTACGTGTTAGATAAAAATGTGACAATGACACTAATTTCACTAATAATAATTTCACAAATTTGATATTCGGAGCATATTCCAATTAAGTTTGTTTGAAAAGAGCAAGCCCTAGAGTTTCTTGCTCGTTCTTCTCATGGAAGTCAGCACAGTGAATGAGCAGTAACTTAAAAATTACGTTTTCAAATGTAAATTTATTTTACATTTGGAATAAATGGTTTTTTCACATTGACTTCGGATCAATTTAACTTAATAATTTAACTTATTAACTTAATAACAGTTGAATCAAAGGCTCGAAACTGTGCCCTTGAATTTAAAACGTACGTTTTAAGATACTCTACTACTCTTTGAGTCCAGGTAATTGGTGAGATTGTCAAGTACATTATTATTATGAACTGTGATGCCTTGAAATCCGTGTCTCAATAATTCCTTATTTCTAAAATGTTACAGCTTTTCATTTGCATGATAATTTAACGTAAAACAAATATTTAAATACTTATTCACATCTGTCAAACCACTATTTCCTGACGTCAGTTTTTTACATAACTTTTAACATGTCAACTTGAACAACGAAAATATTCACACGGGAATGAGAACTTTAAACAATTGCTTTAAAATACACATTAAGTCCCTCATTACGGCTATAAAGAAGCATAACTTGAAGTTTCCGGCTGTTAAGGATAATATTACCTTCCTATTTTCCTCCTTGCTACACGAGAAGTGCTAAATGTTGGTCTCTCTAAAAGTACAGGAACATCTGCCTTCAACTCTACTCCTGTTATAATATCAGAGCTTTTTTATAATATCAAGTGACGGGACGAGCAACGAGGGCCTGGTTCTAATCTACACGCCTGTCCATAACTTTTGCAGTGCCACTCAAATCTTTAAATTGTGAACATCTGAGGGGCATTGTGCCCGTCACACTCACACGTAAAGTTGAGAAGTCCCATTGCCTGTAATTTCACCAGTAATGCTAACCTAAGCTCAATAACACTAACACTACTGCTTGGTGGCAGAAATGCGTAAGGTGGCAGTACTTCCTTGGACGAACTTTTTCACAAGATGCTTTACTGGTTCTAAATACTATTAAATAAATACTGTAGGTGATTCCCTCATTTGAGAACAACTAATCAGTGTGGCCCTGTACAGCCTGCCTGTATTATATCTTGAATCGTTAAGATCTGCCCGCCACCTTAAGAGTGGTTACACACGGGGACCTTTAGCAGCGATGCCAACGCGATGCAGTAGCTTTGCAGTCGCTACTCGTCTACCTTTATTCACGCGCGCCACTTTAAGCAGCGATGCAAGCGCGCGACTGCATCACTACACGCGCGTTTGTATCGATGCAGTCGCGTGATTGCATCAATGCTATCGCCTTTAAAACGCTCAGTAATGCTCACATTAATGGTTGGCGGCAGAAATGGGCTTGGTGGCAGTACTTCCCTATACGAGCTCCTTCACAAGAAGTTCTGCTGCTACTAAATTACGTCTCCTTCACAATTTTCCGTGTATATCGTAGAACATCATTCGGAAAGGTAGTTCTCTATAATTATGTCTTTGGACAATTAATTTTAAACTACTGCTAAGATTGGATTTTCTACAGTGCTTATGAAATATAAGTCTGGCAGCAACGTTAGTTCTTGGAAAGAAGCTACAGAGGCAGTAGTATCACCAAACATACTACCACTGTAGCTTCGAACAACACACGAAGGCATAAATCCTGGAGATATGTAGCTGTGTATTAGATTACAGCTTTACTGGGTTGGCAACCTATCTGTCTATGTAGTGCTTACGGCACAACCTCTTTATTTAGTGGAACCGTAGGTATAATGAAGTCTTTATTGATATGACTAATATAATAACGAATATTGAAATACGAATACGAATATTGATGATGAATGGAGAAATAGTTATACTTTTGGAAATAATTCATCATCAACTCTTTTATACTTCCCACTGCTGGGCACGGGTCTCCTTTTTTCCGAGGGCTGTGAACCTTTTTCGACGTGCAGGTGCAGGTTTCAACACGACGTTATCCTTCACCGATTCGAACCCGGATTCGAACTCACGACCCTCTGATTAAGAGGCAGTAGGTCAAACCATTAGCTAACACGACTTCAAAATATTGGAAATAATTGTTACTTTTAAATACAGGTCGAATAATCATAATAAAAACATTGCAAAGATAAACGCACTAGCATTATTTATTTACTGAATTTCTTGATATTTTACTACAATGTAATTATTGTGAAAATACTCCACTACTTTGTTATTATTATAGATACAAAAATCACCCACTGCTATATAAATGTTGCAATTAATACAACGATATCTCTCGTCCCGGCTGAGTGAGAAACTTCATAAATTTCTCACAGGGGCGCTGAACGAAAAAAGCCATTTAAAAAACCCAATACCAAGATCTGTAACAAACGCACAAAGAAATTCGTAATGTCTGTTGACTCAGTCTGTAACTCAGTTGGTTAAAGAGCATTGACCCCGACATGGCAACAGACACTGGTTCGAGTCCAGTTGGAGCGAAGGAATTTTACTTTGTGCTCGATCGTAGCAATATACAATAAACGACACTTGTTGTGTACATTTATAATCCAAACAAACCAACGTTTTGGGGCTCTTTACAGGTTCCATAGTCAAAGCAGACAGGTATTTAAGTTTAAACCGAAAAATATTTTCATTTCCAATGTGTAGAAAACTCGGAAACCTCCTAGAACTCGATTAAGGGATTCACCGCATTTATTGACACGGAAGCCGGACTGAAATACTTTTATGTCCATGTCCATGTCCAACCAACGAAAAGGATGTCTTTCGCATTAGCGAAAGCGAAACGCACATGGTTTTTTCGCTGTTATTAAATGGGCATAAAACTTTTTCTGATCAACTTAAGACGAATTCGCGTAAATAAGTGTGAGTCTTTTTTTGGCAAGAGGCCACTAGTTAAAACGTTCCTTTGCTATCTTTCATTTAAATATTGTCTAAACATTTTAGTCACATTGTGTTTTATTTTTTATTCTATGCCATTATTGTTTAATTGATCATTTGATTAGGTACCTTATAGCTTTAATATTTTATGTGTGTACAATAAACTAACCAATACTTTGGTAGGTAAACACTCTATCGTGCTTAAATTGTAACGTCCGTGCAAGGACGGTACTTAGTCTATGGTAAAACTGAATCAATTATATTCTTGCATTTGTTCTAAAATACATTGTTTTACAATTTCTTTTTTCCGGACTTCTAAAAAAGTAGAAAAATATATTGATAACTAGACATAAACTAAACCGTAAAATTATTCTAGCAATGTCTATGAACGGCTCTTCGTTGATTTTATAATTATTGGGTCAGCTTTCGCCATCCGGCATCCCTCTTTCGTAAACATTAACTGTAAAAGTTTTCTATAATAAACTTTGATTGTTCAATGTGAAACAATTACAATTTTTAAATTTTCAACCCTTTCTGCTTTGTCGCAGAATGTAAAGATGCACTTTGTTTAATTTCGGTTTTTTTTTATATAAAAATGTAAGTGCGCGGTCAAATGACCTCCATCTCACCTGATGGAAAGTGAAGACGAGGTCGACGATGGAGTATATGTACACTCAAATAATGCCCATCACTCTCGCCTTGAAACGGCCCAAGTGAGTGTTTAGGGAACAAGTCTGCAGGCAGAGAATTCCACTCTATAGCCGTACGCCTATGTACATATAGAGACGTAAAGCTTCCTGCGAATGTTTGTAATTTCCACAAACGTCTACGCTTACGTCTAGTCTCCCGGTGATGTAAAGGAGAAAGCGGAATTATATATTGCAATCGCACACTCTTTGTGATACATCCTGCAGAGTACCGATAAGCAGGCAACCATACGGCAGTGGTTGGTGTTCAAGACTCATAAACATCACTATTACTAAAATCGCAGCGGATGTTTACTGGCAAACAAGTAGTTGACACTGTATAAACTTGACCTACACAAGATTATGTAAATAAGATTGCGGTGTTTACGAAAAACAGCGCGAAATTAAAAAAGAAAGCTGATCGCAAGGAAGTGTGCGGAAAATAATAATGTTTCATTTGACATAAAATGTGTTGAAATTGGTTTTTGTTTGTATTTCACAACTAAAGAAAAATCCAAGTACTAAAAACAACAAGTACACAATAGTTTATTTAGCAAAAACGAGCACTTAATGACAAGGCTCTAAGAACGACCTGAAAATTTTACTAAAATGAGCAAAAAAATTATGTCTGGACACACACTTCGTGTTGTTTGTTACAAAAAAACAGCAAACACTCATAATGCATTCGCAAGAAATAACTCAAAACACTTAAAAACTCAAGAATCTAAGAAAATCAACAATATTCGACTAGTTGAGCACTAGGATACCATAAAATCAAGAAAGCTCACGTATTTGCGATAAACATGTTATAACAGGTTTTATACATTCAGAAAAAAGCAATAAATGCTCATAATATGTTCCAAAGAAATAACTCAAAAAAACATTGTTCAAGACGAACTCAACCACAAAAATCAATATTGTCTAGTGGAGTACTAAGATGCCATAAAAAACGTATGTACAATAAACATTATATAAAAAGCAAAACTGCAAGATAAATACTACCAGGATGTAATCAATTAAGATGAGCTAAACAAGCCACGTGAGACACTTGACCATGCTAAGTTTACGGAAGCGACTACACCTTCCTCATGTACGGTCTCACATTTACTAATGCGTGCGAATATTTACTCTAGATGCTTTTGTTCAGAAGTGCAAAGTCGTGTATTGTTTAATCTGAGACGTTTCACTCTTGGCTTTGCACTGCTTTAGCCTTCATCAATTTGTTTTCTCGCTCAAGGCAATCAGGGTTGGTATTTTTATCTTCAGTTATTGAATGCAGAAAATGAATTCTTATGGTTTTCATATATGTATTAATAGCAGTAGAGGTTCTTGCGAAGGAGTTCATTTATCCAGGGAAGTACTGCCAACAGCAGTAATGTGAGCATTATTGCTTTCTGGTTTTCAAGGATAACCGTGCTGGTGAAATTACAGGCACATGAGACTTTTCAACTATGGTCTCGTGTGACGGGCGCAGTGGCTCTGCAACTGTGGCCCAAGCACGAACTTTCACCTAAAATCGAGTAGTAACGTTATCGTATTGTCATCGAGACAATTTGTATGCAATTGGAACAGCGCCGCCGTGAGCGTATTTGGTACTAAAATTTCATAGCACAAACTTTGAAGTTTGCCTTCGTGTCGTCATCGAGCACAAAAGGTGAAGTCTACGTAAAATATTGTTTGAAAACGGTAAGCACGAATAAATTTTTCACGTAAAGTGAAGTAGCGAAGACTGACAATCGAGAAACTCGAAAACGTTGTCACGGGCATTTTGTTGGTGAGTCAATTATTTTGAGTGTAAAAGCATAATGTTTAGGCTACGTACAAATCCGTATACACGTGCAATGTGTTATTTCGTCTAACGTTTATTATAAGAAAAACGAAAAACGAGGTAAAATGAAATCCTAAGCTAAACACTAAAACGTGCTAAAACCTAACCTAAAATAACATAAAATTGTCAACTCTTTCTTTACAAGTTAAATAAAGTGGACGGTGACTGTTTTCTTTTCAGGGGAATTAGTCAAAGACTGTATTCCGACTACACTGATTGCAAATGGATCAAGATTTTATGTTTATGCATGATAATGGCCGCTGTCTCACAGCTCGCGTAGTAACCATTGGCTGCAGCAAAGTAATGTTGTGACCCTGGACTGTCCAGACTGTCCAGACTAGACTGTCCAGTTTCCGGATTTGAATCCGATTGAGCGTGGTGAATGCTTCAAACAAGAGCTTTACGAAATTCTTCCCAGAAAGTGATCTTCTTATGCATCTTCTTTGAACCTGGGAGTTTATATCACAAGGAGATATAAATAACCTCATTTTGAGTATGCATAATCGTTGCAGATGCATTATAAACATGCAAGAACGTTTCAAGAACTTTTTTGTAGTATTTTTTCTAAAATATCCCTAGAATATGTTGATGTTTGTGTATAAATAAAGTATAGTCTTAATTATTTTATTTGTTGATTATTTTATTACCTTTTTCTTAGAACAAATATTACAATAAAAGTCAAAATCACTGTTTCAAGCCACATTGAAAGAGCAGTGGCCGGAGAAGTTTTTTTGTGCAAAGTATTGTGAATCTTGTAAAGATCTTACAAGATATTATATAACGTCACGTTATATTTGTTGAAAACAGACCGTTAACTTTAAAAAATCTGAACCATATCCTAATTCACACTATCATGCGTTTATACGCATCCACTGGACATGAGCCTGGCCCTGAGCACGCGAACTCTCCCTGTCCTGTGTCGCCCACATCCAGCCGCTGCCGGCCACCTTTCTAAGGTTGTCCATCCATCTTGCCGCAGAGATACGAGTATACTACGTTTGCCTTGACGTGATTACCATTCTAGAACAAGTCTGCTCCAGACATGTCCAGCCCACTGCCATTTAAGTTTACTGATTTTGCGGGCTATGTCGGTCACTTTAGTTCTCTGACGTATGACTTCATTAGGAGCTCGGTCCATCAGAGAAACCCAAAGCAGTACTCACGTACATTAAATATTCTTTCAGGCGTTATTATTGTTTCCTTAAAGGCGGGCACTAGTCTTGTGCCAGTGTCAGTTTTATAAGAATAATAATATAAAAATTATGGCGATCATCGCCAGTACCAGTGAATGAAATTATCGCAAAATAGTTTGTAAAAATTATAAAAATATAACCTTTTATTTTACAATTTTGGTGAAGTGTCAAAATGTGAAAATATAACGTTCGCAACACACGTTCAACTTACACTCCGAATTGTTTATTTTTTCCATCCTCGGAGAAACTATGAGTTCTTGCGTTTAATATCATATTTTATTATTTGATCATTATATTTAAGTATCATATGTAAATAATCATAAAAATTGCAGAGTTTTTTTGTAATATTAATGGCTTTATTTATATTTTTAAATTATTAAAAATTAGTGTAATTAGAATAATACGAATTGATTTATCTTGGTATTAGGTATCTGACCGTACCATTCTGTCGATACGAGGGTTTACCTATAGAGTTAACGAGAGTGATACGTGGGGATTCGTGCTGCCGATAGATTCCGTGAAAGTGGAGTATACGTTTTCGTGTAGTAAAGGCGATTCGAAAACGTGACGTAGGATGGAAATGTTCGTGCTTGGCTCACTGTTATGGACAGGTGTGTAGTTTATCGTGCCCAGATCTTCGCGGATTTAAAGTGATTGGTAGGCGTACGACTTAGTCGTCTCTTACTGTATTTCTGTGCACGAGTTCACCTAAATCGACCCGCAAAGAAGGATGTAGTAATTATAACTTTGCGTTCCATATGGTTTATGTGTTTGGGTGAAAATAACAACAAGGTCTCCTGTTACTTACCACCTTACCTGGCCTCAAACTAGCGTATTCTTTTTACTATTACTACCAAAGCAACGAAATCAACTTCAGGGCGCTACCCAGACCATGGAACCTTCTCATCTTGCAAACTGCCGAAGCACTGAGGTCGTTCTTTTGCATCAAATCATTGATGAATATTACTCAAATCAATTAGTAGCAGTAGCGCTCCTTGTAAAAGAGTTCGTCCATATAAGTACTGCCACCTTATTTCCGCCACCAAGCAATAATGTCAGCATTACTCCGTTCCGGTTTTGAAGGGTAAGGGTGCTGGTGAAGTTACAGGCACATGGGACTGGTCAACTTATGTCTCGGGGTGACGGGCGCAGTGGTAGTGCCCCTCAGATCTTCGTGATTTTAAGCTGTAAGTGGCACTGCAACTGTTATGGACAGGCGTATCGCTAAGTTGTTCGTCCCGTCACTAAGTATCTTAAAAAAACCGACTGGAATTTGGAAATTTTAAATTTATGATTGATGAACTGTATGACGAACAGTAGTAACCTAATGGGGGAACAACTGCTTCTCAATTAAGAAGGCAACGGTTCGAGTCTCTGTGGCGGCAGGTGCTTATGTATCTAATTTCTATACGTACTATTTTAGTTGCAATACCTCTCTCTCTCTCTCTGTCAGCAACGCGGGGGGACTATGGCCTAAACACTCTCTTTAGAGATAGACCTATGCTGGATTGTGGGTCATGTTCATATGTTGACGATGACTTTATGACTTTCATCACTTTCATAAGTTTCTCACAAGTGGTGCTGACTGCAAAAAAGCCGTTTGAACCTAAGATCTCCAACAAGGACATAGAGAAATTCGTAAGATCTGTTGGTCTGTAGCGCAGTTGGTAAAAGCTGTAACCCCGATGTGGCAGCATACGGTGGTTTTTAAGGAATTTCTCTGTGTTCTTCGATCATTGTATCAATAGTAATAACAAAGTAGTGGAGTATTTTCACAGAAATTGTGCGAATATCATGGTAGTAAAAATATAATATTCAATAAAGTTTTTATCACAATGTGATAAAATATTACATTTTTAAGCCGACTATTTATCTATTGTGTCATGGAGAAAAAGTATATTTTTGCACTACCCTCTCGACAATCCGATACTCGTAATCGGATACTTACACGTAGTCTTTCTTTATGTTTACTGGACATGAAAAATAGCAAAAGTACCCGTAATGTTCCATGTTCTGAGAAGTTAAGACATTCCAACGAAAAAAGAACGTCGTAGTAAATCTAAATGCGTTCTAGTCTAGGCAAGAGAAGTGGGCCAACAAAATCGATAAAGTCAACACCCACCAAAAGTTGTGTAAGGGGTGGGAGGACGGTGAATAATGTTAAGCGTGTATTGAGGAGGAGGATGTTTTTGTTTTTTTGTTCTTCTTACTATAAACAAACGTGTTCCGGATTGAATAGAGTGTAGAGTATTTTTTTTTATATAAAAATGTAATTGCGCATTTGACTCCATCTCATCTCACCTGATGGAAAGTGACGATGAGGTCGACAATGGAGCATGCATAATGCCTAGTTATAACGTTCAAGTCTGCAGACAGGGAATTCCACTCAATAGCCGTTCCCCATATAATGAGTATGTCCTTGAGCAAGAACATCTCCTCCTAGAATTTCTCTCTCTCTTCTTATAGCATCGATGGCATTCACTGTAATGATTTCCACAGTGGTGAAAGGATTTGCCAATCGCTGTAAGGCACTCGCAGTAGCTGTAAATCTCCTTGTGAGAGAGTTCGTCCAGGGAAGTACGTTGTAAGTGTCAGTATTCGTCGGGGAAGAAGAAGTTTGACGGGTCACTGGTGGTGTGAACACTTACAAACCCATTGGCTTTAAATTTAACTAACTTTGACGTTATTATTCACCGCTGGCTTAACGAAGAACATATAGACCAATTATCAAATAATTCCTGACACAATTAGTGACGAGGGAGTTTCACATAACGTCTCCCTGTACGGTTATAGTCCGACATGTATATAAGTAGCTTCTTGTCTATTGACAATTTGCTGTTTAGACCCAGGAACCACAAAAGACATTTAGCTCCTACTAGACTATTCAGCTCCTCTCTCTTTTTCTTTGTATGGTCTCTCCATGTTTACCGCCTGTCATGATGTAGCCCCAGATATCGTACATTATTTTGGTTAGGTATTGTACCATTCTCGACTTATATTGGAGTATAAACAAAACCCTACAAATTTCTTGGTATGGTTTTGTTTATTGTGAATTGAATTTTCCAACGTCAGACCCGTGTTTGAGCTACAGGGTCAAGATTGTGTCAAATTTGACACGACTTAAATCTAACCATATGTCGCTTGCGAAAACGATCCAAAATCCAAACTGGACATTTTCTTGACTGCTTACATTTTTTAATTCTGTTCCTTGTTATGTAGGCTTTACAAGATATATTTAATTTTTCATATATTTTCAAATTCTACATTGATTTTTATTTAGCGAACCAATTGACGACGTGAAAATAGAGGCTATTATTATTTAAGTTATTGTACGATGCAATACCGTATATTTTGTTTGTACAGCATTTTACGTGTTGATGCGACAAATTACCTAGCAATTGTAGAAGTATCATTGTAAGTGGTAAATTTGTAATTTTTTTAAATTATCATAATATCATTTATAAAAGTACGGATTCACCATGCAGTTTATCTTTGTCACCTGCAAGCAGAGTCAATAAACATATCAGTCAAAACTCGTGTATCAGGTAATCAGTCAAGACTTGTTCCGTCAACCTGGCAATATACAATAACATGTAGTGACGTCATCTCTTGGTGTTATTTTCATCAGGTTTATGTCAAAGCTCGCAATCTCGTTCAACCTATTTACGTCTCACAACTGGGCACGGGTCTCCTCTCAGGCGAGGGTTTAGGCAACGACACTGGCTCAATGCGGATTTGGGGACTTCACACGTTTTCCGAGGGCTGTGAACCTTCTTTCCAATGTTGAGATTCTCAGAACTGTAAAGGAAAGGAAGCTACAGTATTTTGGCCACGTAATGATAGGCTGAATAGATACCGAATTCTTCAACTAATAATGCATGGAAAAATACAAGAAAATCATAGTCGTGGTAGAAGGAGAACCTCGTGGTTGAAGAATCTGAGAGACGGGTTCAACCTTAGCACATGCTCCCTCTTTCGTGCGATACCTTCGAAAATGGGAATGGCCGTGATCAATCTTCTTAGAGAAGCGGCACACTAAGAAAAAGAAGAATCTTCTTTAACGTGCAAGTTTCATCACCACGACGTTTTCCTTCACGGAAAAGCTCATGGTACATTTCAAATTACATTTCGCACATAAATTCCGAAAAACTCAGTGGTGCGAGTCACGGATTCGAACCCCACAGCTTATGTTTGATAGGCAGTAGGTCAAACCGTCTTCTTTTCTTTTTATTAACATTAAGGTTTGTTTGAATTAAAAAACTTGTGTTCGCTTCTTTTTTCTGCATTTTTTTATATCTAAACTATCCTTAATCAAGTAAAGCTGTGAACCGGAAGTCATGATAACTTAAACTAATTAGTGCATGTGAAAATAAAAGAGAGGCATGTGCGTTAAAAAAAAAAGAATGGAAAACCATTTATTCGACGATGACAAAAATACATATAAGAAAAGGTACAAACATGGAAAAAAAAGAAAAACAGTAAAAATTTGGCTTTACAAAAACCAATCTATGTATGCTACTCGCCACCTCGGCATTGTGCGGCAGAGTGTACCCCACGCTGATTTTCATTTGGCAGCCTTGGTCGACGTCACACGGAAATGGATGTAAAATCATATAGTTTGTCTTTTTTTTAAAATGGACTAAAATGACACTTGCAGGGTTGCCAGTTTTCATAAAATTTAATTATTAAATTATTATTAAATATATAGTGTAAACACGATCACTTTCCCCTTCGTTTTTTTTTTCATTCACTTGCGACCTCATCCTTCCCGCAGCTCTCCAGGAGTTATCGAAGTTAAATCAAAATTTTAATTTAATTTTTAAATTTAAAATTTGTATACCACCAGCAACGTAAATCATCTTAACACAACTTGCATTACAACTTGTCATTATTATTATTTTTTATGATACGAAGTGATTGGACGAACACGTCGCGCTCCTGGTGGTAAGCGACACGCCAGTCTGTTGATCTATTGCAGGTCCACTCAGAGCTTTGAATCGGTACAGGGTTTCACTAGCACCTTTACTCTTTAAAACCGAAACGCAATAATGTGAGCAACATTACTGCTTGCGGCAAAAACTGGTATGGTGTCGAATCCAATACTCAGTTTTAATTTTTATTATTATTATTTGTTACAGGTATGTTGGGTGTTCATATAGAATCCGTGCGGAGACGGAGAAAGAATACTATTCTCCGCCCCTTTTCCTCCGATGGGTGTCGTAAGAGGCGACTAACGGATTTTAGAGCTTCCATCTGCTCTACTGCGTGGTAGGGCATGGCCCGTCTGGTTAGTGACCACCACCGTACGCATGGTGTAAAACCCGTCAAGTGACCGCTTGTCGGTCGCGTTTCGGGATCAGCCAGCGTATAACCAGAGCTCGAGTGAATGCTGCCGCGATGCAGTTGGTCTGTGGAGGCTTCCGTCGAACCAGTGCCAGGAAGACTTTGATAACCCGCCGGCCAGGGAGACCCGTAGAAACGGTTGTTCCGCTGGCCGCCCGTGGCACAGTACAGGGGCCCAAGCGAGTCTAACCAGCTCGTGAGGCTGCCTCACCATGCCACGCATAATCTCGGGGTGGTCCGTCGTGCCGGTTGGTGACCGGAAGGTGGGGTCCCGGTGGCCATTCCCGGGGGGGTTCGGGGGCCCTTCCGTCCGGCGGGTTAATGATACTCATCTGTAGGCAGATCTCTGGCGAAACAGGCCGCCACACTTTGACCATCTGCATCGCGGTAGCTTTTCCTCGATTCACACCTCCCTCCTTTTATCCACCATGACAGCGCTTAAAATAAAAACTGGTCGAACAGCGGTGCACACCCCCACCACAACCAAACCGTTTGAGGTCGAGTTCGCTAACATCCGCGGACTCCATGCAAACCTCAATGCCGTCCACCACCATCTTGAGACGGCACGGCCAGCAATGATGTTTTTGACGGAGACGCAAATAATCTGCCCGGCCGACACAGGCTACTTGCACTATCCGGGCTTTGTGCTTGAAGAATCCTTCAAAGCCAAAGCCGGAGTTTGCTTGTTCGTTCGGGCGGATGTTTGTTGTCGGCGTCTGCGCTGTCTGGAGGACCCTTCCTTTTCCCTCCTTGTGGTACACGTCGACTTGGGCTCTCATAGCCGTGTCTATGTTTGCGTCTACCGATCCCATAATGGCGACATGGAGACAACTCGACTTATGGACCATCTTAGTCGGGTAGCAGATGATGCGCAGGAGCGGTTTCCATTGGCGGAATTGGTGTTTTTGGGGGACTTCAATGCTCACCACGAGTTGTGGTTAAGTTCCTCCAAAACTGACCATGCTGGTAGAATTGCCCATGCATTCGCCCTCACGCACGACCTGACTCAACTGGTGAACCAGCCCACCAGGATCCCAGATATAGTCGGTCACGCGCCCTCTTTGTTGGACCTTCTGCTGACGAATCGTCCAGCTGGTTACCGAGTGGAGGTTCGAGCTCCTTTAGGATCTTCTGATCACTGCTTGGTATCCAGTAAAGTGCCTCTGGACCCGCTACCGCCTTCCGCGGTATCGAAACGCCAGATTTGGCACCACTCGTCGGCAGATTGGGATGGTATGCGGGATTATTTCGCATCCGTTCCTTGGGGGCAGCGCTGCTTCAGTGGGAAGGACCCAACAGCTAGTGCGGCTGCAGTTGCTGATGAGATAGTTTTAGGGATGGAATACTACATTCCAAATTCCTATCTCATCGGCAAAGGCAGGCGCAACCGATGGTTCAACCGCGAGTGTGCCAGTGCTGCTGATAAAAGGCAAGAGGCATATCGCGCTTGGATCAAAGGTATAGCACTTGGAGATCCCGAAACCCACTCGCTGAAAGCAGCCTACAATAATGCCACCAAGTCCTGCAAAAGGGCTTACATTAGAGCGGATGCCCAGCGCGTTGCTCGGGTCGGCCAAGAACTACTGACGCATCCTACGGGCAGCCGTAGCTACTGGCGTCTGGCCAAAGCCGTGCAATCCAACTTCTGCCAACCCTCGCTGCCACCATTACGATGTCCTGACGGAACTTTAGCCCACAAGCCGCAGGAGAAGGTCGATCTCCTGGCTAAACTCTTTGCGGCTAACTCCCGAATCGACGACTGCAATGCACAGCCACCTATAATTCCTCACTGTGGCCACACAATGCCTGATCTTAAAATCAGGCAGTGTGATGTCCGTGCAGAGTTGCAGTCAATCGATGTCCGGAAAGCTAATGGTCCTGATGGCATTCCTCCAATCGTTCTGAAAATGTGTGCAGCGGAGTTGTCCCCCGTGTTAACGCGCC
>NW_020653415.1:1671910-1673415 GCF_003589595.1 Hyposmocoma kahamanoa
TGTGTGCCGGAATCTTGGAGAAAGGCTAATGTGCAACCGGTCCCCAAAAAAGGAGATCGATCAGATCCGAATAATTACCGCCCAATAGCCGTAACTTCAGTTTTGTGTAAAGTGATGGAACGGATTTTAAATAAACAGCTAATCCACTACCTAGAAGAACACTCCTTAATTCACGATCGTCAATACGGGTTTCGGCCGAAACGGTCAACGGGTGATCTTTTAGCGTTTATTACACATCTCTGGGGTGTGGCTATTGATAAGCGTGGCGAGTCGATGGCTGTTAGCCTTGACATAGCCAAGGCTTTTGATCGGGTCTGGCACAAAGCTCTTCTCTCCAAACTCCCGTCATACGGCCTGCCTGCCCAGTTCTGCAACTGGGTCGCTGGCTTCCTGCATGAGCGCAGAATCCGAGTGCTGTCAGACGGATGCGCTTCGGAATTCATGTCAGTGAACGCTGGTGTCCCTCAGGGGTCCGTTCTATCCCCCACGCTGTTCCTTCTGCATATCAATGATATGCTTCCACTTGGAAATATTCATTGCTATGCAGATGATAGTACAGTGCACGGGGGGTATAATGGTCACCCTGCGGCTGGGCGGGTCGAGACTGAAGAGAAGCGAGTGAATCTTGTCATTGAGCTCAATCGGGTGTTGGACCTCATATCTCAATGGGGCTCCAATAATCTTGTTGAGTTCAATGCCAAGAAAACACAGGTGTGCGCGTTCACGGCAAAAAAGACACCATTCCTTCCCCTTCCTTCTCTTCAGGGCACACCACTTAGCCTACAGAGCAGCATTAGCATGCTTGGTACGGAGATTCGCTGCGATCTGAACCAGAGGGACTACATTGAAGCCGTGATAAAAACAGCTTCACGTAAACTCGGTGTCCTGAACAGAGTGCGACGCTTCTTCGCGCCGGATCAGTTGTGTCTCTTGTATAAGACACAAGTGCGATCGTGCGTGGAGTATTGTTCGCACCTCTGGGACGGTTCCGCTAAGTACCTTCTCGATGCCTTGGACAGATTGCAGCGGCGCGCTATACGCATTATCGGCAATGCAGAGGTCACTAATACTCTCGAACCTCTGCAATTGCGTAGAGATATTGCGTCACTCAGCGCTTTCTACCGTTTATACCACGGCGAGTGCTCTGAAGAACTCTTTGACCTTATCCCACCTTCTCCCTTCCTCCATAGGAGCACGCGTGCTGCTCTCCGGAGTCACCGCTATACTGTCTCTAGCATTCCATCGCGCACAAAGAAATTTGGTGACTCGTTTCTTTGTCGCACTTCCAAAAGATGGAACAATCTACCAGCACACGTATTTCCTCCTTCCTATGACATGGGGTCCTTCAAGCGAGGCGTGAAGAAGCACCTTGTAGGCCGGCAGGGTGAGGGCGACTGATGATGCGTTGTTTTCACGCTGCACCAGTTGTCCTTGCGTCTGGACTCCGTTTCATTTAACATCAGGTGGGACGGAGTCATCTGTCGAGCTTAGTATATAAAAAAAAA
>NW_020653415.1:1673515-1688890 GCF_003589595.1 Hyposmocoma kahamanoa
TATAGAAAAGAATTTTTAGTAAGAATGTATAGTTGTAATTGAAAAAAAATCTAAAAGAAATTGCAATTAGTTCCTCATTCAACCAATCATGTCTTGGTTCTCATTATTATATCGTCTACAACTGACACGACATCTTTTCGTGACTAGATCCGACAAAGTTCTTGTCATGCACAAGACCATTCTCATGTTTTCTGTAGCAGACACGTCGAACTTCTTAGCGTTTTCACGCGCCCTTAGGTGGCAGTACTTCCCTGGACGAAGTCGTTCACAAGGAGCTCACTAAAATACATTCTCGTAAAAGTGAATGTGTGGTTAACGCTACAAAATTTTTCCACGCATTCGTTGCTCCGTTATGAATGTCGGATCAGACGCGTTTGTTTCATTAATAGTCACTACCTTAACTTGTAATATGAAAGACGGTTATTTGATGTTTCATACAAATTTAAGGCCAAGGTTAACCTTATAACTTCAAAGAAACTTGAGAATGAAGTTAAATGGGTGAACAAATGTGTTAGAACATTTAATCAATGGGGTTAACGATTGATACGATTAACTAATAATGTTTCCCTTTGTTTGTCATCGGATTTATATCCAGGGCCATTTATGTAATATAATATACTTTCAGGCTATTGATCAGCGCCATCCAGCTATAAGCTGGAATTTTGACCTTTTTCAGAGCTACGATCTATCTCTCTCCTCCGTCGGTCCCTCACTGCTGAGGATCGAGACTTTAAGCAAGTATACCCGTCAAACAATCCTTCGACCAATCCTCTCCATTGCACTCTGTCTTTGGCTAGGTGGAATACGACGCTCACTGGCACTACCAGACTTTTAGCTACGATCTATACAGTATGGAGATTAGCAGTCTTGAGTTATTTTAGTCCATGGTTAACGTGACCATTATTTTTTTCTCTCAGAGCGGGACGCCTAGCGTCTGTATATATATTATTGTTTTAAAAATAAAATACAAGTTCATGATTGAGATATGAGTTATGAAATGTTTGATGGTTAAAAAATTTAAAAAAGAACTAATAATGTTTAATAATAAAAAATTTAAAGACTATATATTTTTCCCATTCGCGTCTTTTTTTTTATTTTTATCACATGTGTTTTGTATTGTCGAAGCGGGTCATTGTCAAGTGTACACTAAGCTTAAAAGCGGGACTGTCCCGCTCAAAGCGGGACATATTAGCAAGACAATAGTTAGTATTATAGAATCATGAAATTTAGATATGCCACATGCTAACAAATCCTATCTACTCTCGTTACAAATTCCTTTAGCAACTTTTCCATTCAAATGCAACAAATAATTTCTATCAACAGTGAAACCGTTTTGCGTGACTACAGTTGCAATAATACAGAAAGCCGCATATATCTCCGGCGCCCGACATGCCAACGTGGGTGGACAATCCCACCCACCAGTCTGGCTTGAGTTTTATCAGACCACTGACTCTAAATGTCACTTCCCACTTCTTCGTTATCCACTGCCCTTTATGCAACATCGTTTTAACTTCCGATTGTAAAATGAGAGGTGTTGTAGCTTTTGCTTTTATATGATTAACTAATGCTTATGGATTAATATTTAGTCTTACGAAGAAAAAAATTGGAGCTGGTACCTCCATGGGCTCTTGATGAGGGGGTCTAGTTTCGATTTCCGGTGGAACCGATTTAATAGACGAACATTTTTAAATTAGTTCTAGTATAAGTGTTCTGGGCAATGCCACCGGAGCTAATGTCGTTACTCTGGGGTCATACTATAGGGAATTTATTTTAGTAGAATTTATTAATTTTACTGGCAGTAGAGCTCCTTGTGAAAGAGTTCGTCCAGAGACGTACTGCCACATTGTCTATTTCTGCCGCCAAGCAGTAATATCTGCATTACTGTATTCCGGTTTTGAAGGGTAAGGGTGCTGGTGAAATTCCAGACACATGGGACTTGTCAACTTATCTCAGGGTGATGGGCGCAGTGGTAGTGCACCTCAGATCTTTGCGATTTAAAAAGCTCTGAGTGGCACTGCAACTGTTATGGACAGGCGTGTAAGTTGCCATCAGGCGAATGACTTGTTCGTCCCTTCACTTGATATTAGAAAAAGTCTGTTTGTACAATACGTTCGGGGGAAGTAGTTCAGTTGCAGCAGAACTTCTTGTGAAAAAGTTCGTCCAGGAAAATACTGTCACCTTTCTTATTTCCACCGCCATGCACGAAGTGAGCGTAACTAATTTGCGTTCCGGTTTTGAAGACACATGGGACTTTACAACTTAAGTCTCAGGGCGACGTGCGCAGCGACAGTGCCCCTCAGATCTTTAATCATAATCATAATCATAATCATTTATTCATTGCATCACATGGGTAATGTACAAAAGTAATTAGATTAGTGATCAGTCCAGCCATGTAACCCTGCTGGGCGCCGCAATTTACCTTAAATATAAAAGCTTTAAAGCTCTGAATGGCACTGCAACTGCTGTGGACCGGTGTGTCGCTTACCACCAGGTGCACGACTTGTTCGTCCCGTTACTTGGTCTTATAAAAAAAGAAAATAGTCTCCTTATACTCCTTCCAACCATTTATTTAAGTTTTCATATATGCTTGCCTCCGAATGTCCCTAATTATTGACATACATACCATAGACAAAAATGCAATACTTCCCGGACTTTTTTTTTTAATTTTAGTGAAGCGACGTGCTCTTTAGCTCCGATATTTATCGAGCCTGCAGATTATGTAACAAATATTATTCAAGTTGATAAATTTTGGTACCTGTGTAATAAATTATAAATAATTGTAATAAATTCTTATTGTTTATTATAATGAATCACCGGATTCACTCGTGATAATTCACGTGAATCCTCATTAACATTAATTATTAATTCTTGAGTACACAAATCGTCAAACGCAACATCACGATCCCTATCAGACAATGTCTCCTTTTTTGAACCCACTCACATTCACGACTAAAACTTCTTCGTAAATAAAATCGATTTTTATAAATCGAATCGGAAAAGCATTAGGACATCACTAATTGATTAGAATTCGAGCTGTGAAAAGTAAATAAATGGTTGGACGGAGTATAGGTCAGCCATTTGGTCAGAACCGCACTCGTCATCTTTTGCCCAAAAGAATATCGGTTGTCTTTGTGGCCAGTCAGTCAGCTGGTCATCCATGAAGCTGGAGGCTTCTAGCGCATTCGTATATATTCTATAAACACTTCGCACTCAAAACCACACGAAACAAAGACATCAAAGTTCAACTATACGACATCGAAAACACGTTTCTAATTTTAGATTTAACGACAAGTCCTGTGAAGTGTGAGGTGTGACGATGTATTGATTTCGTTCTGTAGTGTCGACGTAGCTCCTGAATCAATGGACCTTGTTATATGGCTTTATTGTATAAGGATTAAAAGGCTTAAAACTAATCGTAAATATACACACTCGCACATTTAGCGGAACGCAAGTAAAATCCTCAAAATATTTCAGTGTTTTTTTTTTTTTTTTTTTTCAAAAGATGGCCGGTGGTATTTTTGGTCATTGATGGCGGCACTTAACATGGCCACTTGTATTTGCTATTGGGTGTTTGATGTAAAGTAGTAGGTGTACTTGGAAAAATATTTGACGTACAGACATACATGCAGACCCTGACAAATATGACCCATGAAGCCAAATAATGAGTTTTTTTTCTTTTCTTTTTTATTTATTTATCTTTCCAATGACTTTTTACAAATAACATAAAGTTCTTCCGAACTTCATAAAAGTTCATCGGAAGAGCTTGGGTGCTACGCTTCATATTACAGTCCCATGAACATTACATTCAGTTACCAACATTACAGTTTTTCAATATTTATCTACATTGTATCTAACAAATACTTTTTTATTTCATTTTTAACAGACTTAAGTCTTAAAGTATTGAATATGACCATGGTGTGGTCGGTTTAGTTACGTATTTGCCTATTGTCTCCTTTTATGTGCGTCGAGGACCGACCAACGCGCCGTCAAGCAAGTTTAGCACACATGCTGTATACACATGGTGAATATTATTATATATAATATTATTTTTTTATTTAATCAATGATATATTAAATTGTCAGCTCCTGTTTAAATTAGATTTTTTTTAATAATGGCAAACAAAAACCGCTAGAAGAAAAGGAAGATGAAAAGAAACAAAAGACGTTAATAATAAATAAATAACCTGTGTCTAATTCTTGTTTATTTAAATATTACTCTTTTAAACGTTACTATTTTATTCTCTTTTTGCTCCGTTAAATGCGCCGATGGGTGTAGTTCATACAATGTATTGAGCTGTTATTTCTGTCTTTTCAATTTCATTGTACCTGCACCTATAAGCTATTCCAACCACGTGGAATTTTCTGTAGTAAATTTTAACTTTCTTTGACGGTAAAGGAAAAATAATTATATATTTACACGTTAAAGAAAATACTTGGAAATCTTTAAGGATGTGCGACTTCACTATCCGTAATAGAACAGCGTAAATGTGTCTACAGATTTGCTCGATTTTTTGATGATCGACACGTGTGATCAAATAAAATGAATAAAAACAACAAACGATCGTCAACGTGTTTTTTTGTCAATCGACACGTTTTATCAGACGATATCGAGTAATTGTACAAGCAACAGACGATCGACAATTTTTTTGTCGATCGACAGTGTGGAATTTAAATTAGGCGTAAGTGCCTAGAAATATGTTCGATTTTAACCTTGATATCTATTTATCGCTAACAGGCGACAGTAACGATCGATAAAATAGAGCAAATCTGTTAGCTGTCAGTCTAGTTGGTCGTCAAAACTCACATATCGAGCGACAATAACGATCGAAAAAAATTGGGCAAACTTGTAAGTAACTGTTGATCGTCAAAACACATCCGTCTCGATCGACAATAACGATCAAAAATCAAGCGAATCTGAAGGCACCTTAACGGATTACAGCCTAAACGCACTTTGAAGTTAACAATGCCCAATAGTGGGACATATTTTAATTTATGATGGCGTCGGTAGTGAATGTGTTTCTCGTTTCCCCTTTTCACGCCAAGCATTGTATGCCAATTTTTGCATTTCGTTCGTCGTACATTCAAGCGCAATGGTAGTATAAATTGCGATACAGAAAATTATTGCTCGTTTATAGCTTTAGTATCCGGATCGAACGGTATTTATTTTTGCATGTCCTCTAAAACTATACAGCGTGTAGGTGTATTATATCTGTCCTAAACTTCTGTTTTTAAACATTCGATGTAAGTATTTTTTTATGAAACACTCACCGGCACATGAAAACCCCAAAATAATGCAGTGTTTTTTCAAAAGACTGGCTGATTATTTCACTTTTTTGTTTTAGCTCCAGTTTCAAAACAAAGGAATAGTCAACTGCCATTTTTAACCGACTTCAAAAAAGGAGGAGGTTCTCAATTCGACTGTATGTTCTTTTTTTTTTTCTTGTTTTTTTTTGTATCTATGTTACGCGATAACTCCGGTGTTTGTGAACCGATTTTCATGATTCTTTTTTTTGTTGGAAAGGGAGTATTTCCATAGTGGTCCCATTTCATTTTGAAGAAAATCATCCACCTCAAAGGGTGGCTGTTCACGCATGAGGATTCATTTTTATAAATAGCGCCTAACTTTAATTTATTTTATTTATTTAGTTGATTTTGCTATTTCTCCAATTCAAGGCGTTTTTCCCTCGATATACTTTGAGTAGTGTCGTAGTGAGAACCTATTTTTATTATCTCCAGTATTATGTCCTGTATAGTGGCGAACTAGGGGATATTTCAATGAAACTTAGCAAATAGACGTAATTCCACGTACTTTTGAGGTACCTATTGAGATTATTTTTCATTTATTTGTTTTAGTTTCCTACTAATACTGGTTTATCGAGTAACTACCGTATGAAACCAAAACACTGTAAAATCAAAAAAAGCGTTTTAAAAAAAGCAGACAAAAAAAATTTTTTTGGCTTTTTATAATTTTTTACATTAATAACGTAATGTATATTTATTTTACTTAACTACATTAGATGTTAAAGAATTCTATCCAGTCATTAGGTACAAATTTAGTTTGCAAAATAAGCTATTGCAATTGAAAAACGAATAATTTTCTTTT
Organism: Hyposmocoma kahamanoa; assembly: GCF_003589595.1. Classification (NCBI taxonomy): domain Eukaryota; kingdom Metazoa; phylum Arthropoda; class Insecta; order Lepidoptera; family Cosmopterigidae; genus Hyposmocoma; species Hyposmocoma kahamanoa. The sequence continues at coordinate 1,679,618 of NW_020653415.1, forward strand.
TCCTCGATAAAAGCCGGAAGATTCTTGTTGTAATGAAATAACAAAACACTGTACCGAGCCTTGCAATGTTTTGGTTTGACACGATAGAGTATTTAGAAGTTGGTTTTGCGTTTTTGTAAATTTCGTAAACATTAACTGAAATAGTTTTCTTTATTAAACTTTTTATTATTCAATGTTAAACAATTAGTATTTTTAAATTTTAAACTCTTTCTGCTTTGTCACAAAAATTGTAAAGATGCCCGATGTTTAATTTGGATTTTTTATTGATTGAGTAAGGCTGTACTAATTCGATGTTAAAAATATGTTATGTAATTGCTACTTTATGTAATTCTTATTTATTTAAGTATAAACATAGCAATTTTATTAACCGATTTAAAAAAAAGGAGGAAGTTTTCAATTCGATGTTTTTTTATTACGCTACATGTGTCGGTGTCTGTCAGTTATTGTGAACGTATCGTTGGTGTTTTGTAAAAAAGCGTAATAAGTTAATAAGCGACATTGCTGCCTCCGTGGCCGAACGGTTACCATGCAGGGCTGCCACGCAGAGGTCTCAGGTTCGATTCCGGGGCCGGGAGAAACATTTGTATGACCTACATTTATTTCTCTCGTGAGTTTGGGTGTCATTTGTTGGTTGGTTATGTGTGTGTCCATGGCACCCGCGACACAGGGTTTCCCTAGTGCGGGGCTATGTTGAGTGTGTGCGTTATTATTATTATTATTAATTCGTAAATTTTTCATTAAGCTTGTTTTAGGTTTTAACGACTGTTTTAAAATATTTACGTCCTCAATTTTAAAACTTAAATTTAATTAAAATAGAGTTTTAAAACAGGACGTTAATATTTTAAAACACTCGTTAAATTCTAGGACGTGCTACTTTGAAAAATCTTCTACAAACCGCGAGAGTTAGAAAGGAGAGTTAGAAACCACAACGCCGTCTTAAATTTTCATTATGTATGGTAAGCCTGACAAGGTAGTATCCTATATGTTTCGAAATATAATGAACTTACTTTTTTTCCATTTGCTGGGAACATGACACCATGCCGTGTTTCAGGTTTTTGTTGTTTGACACCAATTGTCAGAAGTCAATACTCTCGTCACCTTTTCAGGGACGTCAAGTATCTTGTAACTAAACCGGCATGCCTAAATGCAAACGAATGTAAATTCAACATTACTAGAGTATCTATTGGAAAAAGAAATCCGTTACACACGAAGAACGATTTCGCAATCCTTGTTTGTTGATACATTGTTGATATCTGAAGATGCGTTGAGTGCATTCAGCTGATTTCTCTTATTTGCTTCAAGTGCTTATGCACTAGAAGCGATAATGACAAGATCTTGTAATTTCGAGTAAACACATTTGCTTGTATTCATAAACAGAGGAGAGGCCACACCGCGACCGAAGTTTAGCTAAGTTAGCTTAGCTCACGTAGCCGCGGCATGTTTCATCTGTACACACCGCGAACGAAGCTAACCGAGCTACAATTCAATTCACTAACGTTCAGTTGAACTATGTGGGCTAACTACCCAATAATAAAACATACCGCGGCTACATGAAGTATGCTAACTTAGCTCGAATTGCTGCATGCAACAACCATGCGAAAGTAACTGAGCTAAGCTTACCTCACGTAGCTGGATGCAAGCTAAGAAAAGACGGGGTCGTTGTGAAGTGCTGCCCCGCGATGCTAGACTTTCCCCGCGCGAGGGTGAAGGGCGACAGAGTTTACTTAGCTTAGTGGAATCGTTGGTTAGTTAGCCCACATAGTTCCGTTAGCTCGTTTAGCTTAGTTCGTGGTGTGAACAGATGTATGAAAATATGCGGCTAAGTAAACTAAGCTAACTCAGCTTTGCTCGCGGCATCGCCTCTCCTTAGTCAGAATAAGGGAGTTATTATTGTTACATTCTTTTGACACCGGCTGAATTCCGGAGAAATGATAAATGTTGAGTGAAAACAAAACTCATAATTTTCTCACAGGTGGCGCTACGACAGAAAAATCGTTTAAACCCAAAAACAAAGATCGACAACAAGCACATAGAGAAATTAGTTAAGTCTGATTCGTTCCGTAGTTCTTGGGAGCGCGGTTAATCCTGGTCTGGCAAATAGTCGCTGGTCCGATTCCAGCCTTTCAAAGGAATATTTCTTCGCGTTTGCACGATCTATGTATCAATAACACCAAACCACTGGAGCATTTTCACAAAAAACTATATGAATATCGTGGTAATAAAAACATTATGATATTCAGTAAAATTTTAATTGAAGAGTTCTTAAGTGGCGGCCGCGTACCGGAAGACGCAGCGTGGGCAGATCACCCACGGTGGACTGCTGACCTGGTGAAGGTTGCGGGAATCCGCTGGATGGCAAAGCAGCTGAAACGACTTCTTGAATTTAAAGAATTGGTATAACCAGGTCTTAACTTCCTTGACTCTATATACCGATATGGGTAGTACCCATATAAACTTTGTGCTCTTTATGTGACCATCAGTTTTAATAAGGCTTTTAGATTTATTTGAATCTATGTAATGCTTGAAATTAGTTGCTATTACCTGCGTGTCCAAGTCGTAAATCCTCTGTGAACGATTAAAATGTTATCATATTCTGAGCAGGAATTTTTATTAAAGCCACGCCATGCCAATATCTTTGTCAATGACTTGCATAAAATTGCATTTTATCGTGTATTTATCGCTTTCGACAATGCCACTAACTTATCTTTACGGTTAGATAAATTCTGAACTATGTACTAGTAGTATGTATAAATATTTTAGAGCTTTCAAAACCCAGTGAAGCGTAGCTTTGTTATTTGCAACACATAACCAAATGGCGTTTACGTAAAATTGATTTTGTGATTGCCCAGATCTCGTCTTAAAAACTCAATTTTTTGCTGGTCACACTATGTAACTCTCAATATTAGCAAGCCTCTTTTGCAAAAGAGAATGTTGCAACCCAAGTCTTCGATGCTCAAATTTGTGTGAAGTTTTTTGTTGTTTAAGAGTGAATTGAAAACAAATGTTTGACGTCCATGTCACTCAATGAAATGCAATTTGCACTAATGTAACGTTTTACTCCCAAAGTCTGAATAACATTAATTGTAATTAACTTTGTGGTTTGCATTTGTAACTTTGTAAGCGGAAACCAATAATCCCAAGCCGGCACAAGACGCCGTTATTATGTCCCCATAGAGACAAGCCATGTGCATCTACGGCCTTCATTACTCCGATGGTTGATAAGCGAGAAACAATTGATAACTGAAAATTGTTTTGTTGTTGTTTACTTGACTGAACTTCTTTGTAGAATTTACAATACAAAAAACAAAAACATATAAAAAAGCAAGAAGTTCTCGACAATACGGTTCCATTACAAATACCGGCTCTCAAACACAGTATGCTTGTTTGTAAACAGACGTATGTATACATGAGCTATTTTATTTCGTGATTGGAAATTGTCCGGCCCATCACTAGCGTAAAAAGCTATTCATTGACATTTTTCATCAGTTTATTAACTTTGTCGAATGAATTGCTAACTGCAAGTTTCACGATAAAGTTACGCAATTCGCATATTTGCTAGGTATTGAAGATTTTTCACAGTCTCTTATCGCTGTAGCAAATTATACCTCGCATTCCTGAAATTTTATATCAAATGAAAGTATCTTTATACTAGTGGAAAGTATAAGAACACTGAAGTTTGATTTATGGAAAAATACTGTCAAAATTCAAAATGTTGTGTCGGATTTTATAGTAATGTCTTTACAACTTCTCAAATATCTCAAATAATGGAACTAATTTTTTTTTATGACATTCTATTTCATTTATTGCCCGGGAATCGAACCTGGGACCTCTGCGTGGCAGTCCGGCATGGTAACCGTTCGGCCACTGAGGCTGTCATTGTGGTGTGTCCGTTTTTGCGGGTAACAACCTGAAGTTGCAGTAACAAATGTCCTAAATCTTGTACTGAAGGTAAAAGTTTTCTATGCAATAGCTGCCTGGACAGGTACCACCCTATCTATTTTCACTTTATAACTACAGTGCTGTGTTCCAAGTTGATGGAATAGAGTCAGCACACAATTGTGACCTATACCAGGACCAACCAGCAATCTTTTGACGACATTAGCAATGTATCCTAAATATCTAATAATATATCTAGTAATCTTTCGTAAACGGTGGTAACCACTTTCTATGAGATGATTCGTCTGAGTGTTTACCAATACATTCTTGAATAAACCTTTATGTACAAACAAATCTAACTCGTGTATTTTATGTTCCATCATCATTACTCATGTTACTAAGAAGGCAACAACCTTGAACAGTTCTCTATGGGTTCTTATCAAAATTACGATTATTTCAAGGTTGCAGGCACAGTTTTCGTTGCCATACTAATGTTTTATGTCAAAGTTTTAAAACTACTTATTGATACGTGGACTTTGCTGATTTGTTCTGCAGCATAGTGCTTGCTTCCGCTTTGATAACGGTCACTTTCTTATTTTATGTCATTCAGGGGATTTTAAAACTGTTTGATCTGAGGCTATCTGCCATTGACGCCAAAGCACCTTTATTCTGTAGCTTTGCTAAATACCCGTAATTATAATTTTATCCTTAATATTCAACAGGGAAACGAAATTTCAGGGATTTTTTTACGTTTTTTGTTATCTCGGTGAATCAAAGTTGTGTTTTGAAGAACTAAATTACGAGCGTCTCGAGTTTTGGCGTCGCTTGCATAAACACTCTGCATCTGTAAGCGTCTGTACGCCCACATTCGCCATGTTAAAAATAAAATACGAAATATCAAAAATTTATATAAAAATAATGAATTCAATCATATTACGTTAGATAGTCCATTGTTTCCCATGGCTGTATTTTTTCTATCGATCTGTAATCCGGTCTATTTGGTCTAGTCGTTGTTACATACTAACATATCAACTAAACTTGTACCTTTTATCTAGGTTTAACTATAGAATGTGGCTATTACCATTTTGTCTATTGTGATATGATAACCACCATTATTCTGTAATTTTCCGTTTCATAAACTACAACTACAACTCTCTATCTACAACTGCTCTTAAATTCTCAAATTTATTATCATGTAGGCGTACTCTAGCGTCATCAATGTAGTCAACGCAATAAATATCATTACAATGGACACATGAACTACTCTGTATGATTCTAGCTGACGAGATTCACATTCTAATGTTAGTGTTATTAGATTGAGATTGATTTAATTTCTAGTGATATGAGTTCAGTCTTCCCACGATTTAGAGGATGATGATGAGGTTTAATTAAAATTTTCCATTTATATTTGACGTAATCACTAAACGTGTTAACATTCCTTGTTATGAAGTCATATCTCGCTATATTAATTCTTTTTTTGTATCAACATTCCCCAAACATCTTTTCGTCTATATTGGATGAATTGTTTGTTGAAAAAAAAACATTCGCATTCAAATTTCGTATGCAAAGAAACAATGGTCTCAGTCTGTTGCCAACAATAGGGCATTACATCCTTCGACTCTTCAATTTCTTGCATTCGGACAATGTTAAACATACATCTGTTTTTGTGAAATGTAAAAAAGAATCCTTAATTAACTTTTTAGTACCTAAAACTGGAGAATCGGTAACCTTGACTAAAATCGATATAGCTGCAACGGCTGGCATTCCATCCACAAATATAACGTAATTAGAATTCAATCGAAGGAAGTCATGTGAGGAAATGCATTGACTCGTGACCGCAACGAATGAATTGCGGGTTTTTTGCGAAGGTCCATGGGGCGCCATACGCCAGCAAGTGCGAGTACGCACGCGCCTGCTGACGTTGCACAATTCACGAACTTGAAGCACCGCGCTGAGACGCGGTTCAGACGCCGCCGGCCCCCCTAGCCGGCGCTCCCCCTCTACCCTCCTCCAACCCGCGCGTACCGGCGCCACTCGTACGCCCCTCACCGCGCGCCTCCAGTTGCCTCGCAGCTGCCGCGCGCGTTCGTCGCATATTTCATGCGACTCTGCTATCCTTCCACCATAATATGGATATACTGCACATACGCGCTATTACCAACATCCAGTTCTCGTATTTGTGGTTTTGTCAAGTCTTCGACAAATATAAATGGATTATATTGTAAAGTGCATCAAAAAACGATTAGTTTTGTAAGGTCCGCATTGGAATTTGTATGTCTAGCCGTACCGCCGACGTGTTCGGCACATGGCTTCGTAATGATATGGTGTTGGTGGGAATGAGTTACGTCAGTTAATACATACATATGTCTGTGCTATTGTAAAGCAAGTGTAAATATTGTGCTGATATATGTGATTTTTTCGAGTTTTCCTCGATTTCTTGTGGAAACTCGTTCTCGCGACATGGCGCACTCGTGGCGTCCACGTAACATTATGGCGGGTTTTCGTTTTCAACGGTATCGTATGGATTCTATACGTTTTACTTTCGTTGACTATCTGAGCACCCTGATTATTATGCAAGACGTTCTTGTGTTTATAAACATACTACGATTGCGAGCAAAAAATGTTATGATAAGACTTACTCATCGGATGTTTGCAAAATTTGTCGTGCGGTTTGGAAACAAGGGTTTTAAATTCTTCAAGCGTTGAGAACAGCCGTTGTTGCTTTGCTTTGTTCAAAGTACAATTTCGACCGAGGTCACTGCTCAGACGTTGGCTAATCGTTCCGCGCCACTCAATGAATTGTTTTGCCTCGGCAGCCCTGAGCAAAGTCCAATTGCATCTTTATTAGCTTACAAAACCCCTGTGACTACTACTACTATTCTTTGTACTCTTGATATTTCAGTTCCAGTTTCATAGTTCAAAACTTATGTATTATTTAATCTTCTTCGTCTTGAAAGATGATGTTAAGAAAATGGCGGGTGAATTTTGCCGCCATCCTGCGGCAGTGTTCGTTTGTGTGCATGTGTATGCGTAATGCGTAAGCACTTGGTGTTGGACTGCATGCCATAGTACTACGGTTACGGCCTATAGGCGTGGCATACATTCTTTCACTTATGACTTCCTGGTACTTTGTACAGGTGAAATGAACTTTATTTCTAATTGGAATTCTTTTACAATCGGTATGTCTTTCAATGTGACACTTGATAAAAATATGAAATAAATTGTCATTGCAATGAAAGTAAATTATTCCGCGATCCTGACATATATATGGTTTTTGGCTCCCCCACACACGCCCTTCTATTGCTTTAACAAGCAATTCATTTGCTATTATCTTATTCCCACAACATTGTCATTTCTTTTTCTTTTCATTCTCTACCAGATATATGTCTGACACATTAGACATGTCATAGCAAAAACTGCCAGTTCGTTTACCTGCAATGGCAATGATATGCTAATCAAATTACTTGACACACGCAAAGAGTATCAATTAGCCTAATTAGAATACTATGTTTATCTTACTTATGTAAAGTGAAACTTGTCGTTTCTTCATGTCGCACATATTTTTCTTCTCTGATTATTTGATTCTTTGTAATCTTCTTTTTAAACCATTTTATTTGACTAATAAAACTCCAAAAACAATTTCATGAAATTATTATTAGACTAACTTCGTTAATACCTATTTCATTTTATTTGAAATGAAATAAAATTTGTTTCACCGTTATTTGCGTAAACTATCGCGATCACTATTGCCATAAGACATCGTTTTCGAATTAATTAATCATGAACTCTAATAATAAATTGCAATTTAAAATACTGCAACAAATGAGGTTAGAGGCTTTTAGAAATCTTCGTAGCATTATGCTTTTATCAAACCGAAAATCTATCTGAAGTAATTATAAGTTCGATGGCATCTCATAGATAAATCTTTTCAGCGCACTGAGAAAATTCCTTGAACCATTTATTAGGGTGTTTTTTCTCCATATTACGTGGCGGTGAGATAAATTCAAATGATTTCAATTTTCATTCGCCGTTTTTTCAATAACGCTTTCATTATTCTTTTCAATTGTTCTAGAATATCAAAGTAACGTATGTGTGCAATGTTTTTGTCTTTATTATTACCGCCAGTAGTATTTATAGTAGCAAACTGAGCCTTTCTAGAAATCCTATCAATGCTTTACTATTTGGGTGTTTTTTAAGGTTATGCAACGGGAACGTGCCACGTGGCCCAATAGCATTCAATGCGCATGTCCGTACTCTGGATCCATTACTTTGCTCTACATATCACATAACTTTAACGCTGCGGCATTTTTTGAAACGGTCAAGTCACGCTTCATTTTTCTAGGTGTGTCTTTTGTATATCGCTCTTGCTTTGTAATTCTAATCGGTAATTTGCTTTCAGTTTTTAATTTGTTTTTAGTTAAAATTTCAATACGAAGCAGTCCCTATAGTATTTATTCCTCAAGAATCAACTTCACCTTTTTTATCGAAGACGTTTTAAAACATCGCAATTCCCACATACAGCATCCAATCCCACAGAGGTTTTAATCCAGGAAAACTCGCATTTTTAATATCCCAATTAAAAGTTTCCCGACCACGTGGCTTCTGTGTCTACAGCGCATGTCCCAATACTCAGCTGTGAAAATCGTTACTCTAACACGATCATGTGCCCTTTATATTTTACAATGACCTTTGAATCTCTGTCTCGTCTGTTATTTATACTTAGATGTTATTAATTTTATGAATTTAATATTTTTTTACTGTATCTATCTGTATACTACAACTGTTAATACTATAACATTGTCATGAATCTAAGTTGCCAGTCTGAGCAGTAGAAACTACGATTAGTAACAATTTTTAGATTTAAACTTTAAAATCTGCTTTTTTGAACTTATTCCGAGATCTTTTCTGACGACAATCCTTTTATAATTTTTAAATTAGTAAATTTGTTTATTAATGTTTTTGCAATTGACGTAAACGGTATAAAACAAGTTTACGAAACCAATATCCAGAAGCCTCCATTTCCATTCAAAATTTATTTTTAAGATGTTTCCAAACACAAAAAATTAACAATGTTCCGATACCATTTATTTATATTCATATCACTTTATTATTATTTGTAGTTTATCTTAAAGATTAGATTACACCATTTTGTGTTTAAAAAAGGTTATAATCACTTGTGTGACCAAGCCCATGAACGCCCCGTTTCAGATAACATTTAGATTTTGACTATCAATTTGGCATCTCGTTATTATCCAGCATGGAATGTGTCTTGTGATTTTCATTCTAAATTAAAAAAAGGATAGGTCCTAGCTTTGCTCCTTGTGGAATCTTTTAGTAATCAATATTAACGCACACACACACACACACACACACACACACACACACACACACACACAC